>NC_069502.1:41966678-42266678 GCF_027579735.1 Bombina bombina
AGAAAAGGGTTTATACTGTCATGATATGCGTTTAAGGATCTATGTGTTTGGAAAGAGGTAATTTATGTTACATATAAGTTTGAGGCTGTATAGTGCAAGTAACGAATAAGCAATCGGCAAATAAATAATATGTGCATATAAAGGAATCAAACAGACTTGTATATAGAACTGACAGACAGTCCTTCCAAATTACTGTGAAGCAAATGTCCAGGCATCCACTATGCGGTAGGAAATATTTCAACTTCCACTGCCTTGTACAGGATGAATATCAAGCACTCAGTCTTAAATGCGGTTAAATGGTTAATTCCGTAAAGCACTGCTGCATCCAGTATAGTTCCAAAGCAAGGAAAAATAGATCTTACAGACCAAGCGGTCTCCATGAAAACTTAAAGGTGAGCAAACAAAGTCCCCACAGATTGGCGTCCGTCATCAATGAGAAATCTAGCTGCTGCCACTGCCTACGCGTGTTTCATCCCCTTGACTGACAGGGAACTTCCTCAGGGCTGACGTCATTGTAACACATCTGGCCTTTTTATAGGCCGTACTGAATCACAGCCTCAAGAAATGATGAAATATGTTGCAAAAGGTAAGTATAATAAATTACAATGTATATACAACATTTATCAAATACATTAGTTTGTATCATAGTAAACAGATAGTGCTTCAGAAGACACGCAAAATTAACCAAAATTTGAAAGAACTGGAACTCGCTAGTACGATTGACTCCCCGGACACAGAGGATGCAAACAAAGGGGCAATAACTGTTTTTTTATCATGAAAATAAAAGAACTATATCAAAAATACTACAAAAATACTATAAAATATAAATAAAATTTATATATGATGAGATAATCTAAAAAATACAAAAATAAAAAGTGTGAGGGGCGGATTGAACCTAGAGCCTCAAAATATAAAGAACCTGAATGACACGTCTTAGTCCACTCGCCTATCTAAAGGGGGTAACCACATATGGTAAAAAACTTTAGACTTTTTTAACCTATAACTTGTTACCAGTCCAAGGATAAAGATTTCATTCCCAGGCAAGCGCTAACAGACATTGGTAAGGATCTAATCTGAAATTCATAAGATGGATCCCACAAAATGAAATATATTTTGTACGATCACCAATTGAGCAAGGTCCAATAAATCTTAAATATAAGAAATTTCAAAGGGCAGGTTCGAACCAAGGACCTCACAATAGAAACCTACATTACTAATTCATGATAGATCAGATCACAGCCCACTCACCTACAGTAGAAGATATCAAAATGTCCCATTCAACTTAAACTCCTATTAACTCATGAATAGCAATTCAGCCAAATATTCTAAAGCAAAAAACAATTTCAACAAATCTAGTCAAAACAAGAAAAAAGAAAGAAAAAGAAGAAATTGATACCTCCAATATAAGAGAGTATATTATAGGAACGAAAGCAAATTCAAGTTTTTTGGTAAATCAAAGGGTACACATGTATGCAGACGGTAAATCCAGCCTGTTTCTTTTTGGAGGGAGGCATTTGTCCTGTTCCCCTCCCCTTTTATGTGTCAACCCAACATCAATGCCAATAAATTTCAATAACTCAAAGTTTGAGTCATGAAAGGTCTGAAAATGCCGTGCAACACTGCTAGTTTCTTTATTATTCTTAACATCATCTCGATGTTCCCTCAATCGATCAAGCAACTGGGGTTTTGTCTTTCCTACGTAAAACTAGGACAAGGACAAGAAAAAAGATAAATAACTCCAAAAGTTTGGCAGTTGATAGGGTGATTAATACGGTAAATCTTCCCTCCAGTTGAAAAGGTCTCAGTCCTAATAATGTAACTACACGAGATACATTTTCCACAAGGGAAATTCCCTTTGCGGGATTGGCGCATAGTGAGCCAATTCTGTTTTCGGGGTTTTTACAAAATGACTTTTGACTAAACAGTCTTTTAGACCATGGCTTTTCTGGCTATCAGTAGAGGACGACCCCTTACTTTCCCAGCCAATTTTTTGTCCGCCAATAAAAAATGCCAATTCTTCGCAAGGATAAAACAAATTTTATCCCAGTGACAATTATATTGTGTGATAAATCTGAGATTCGTTTGTTCAACTGTTTTATCACCCTTAGAAAACAAAATGTCATCTCTCTTCAGTTTTTCTCACTCTGTTAAGTGAATTTTTAACTATTTTTTTGTAATAACCACGAGCAAGAAATCTCTTTCATTTTTTTAGCATGAAAATCAAAACTTGAATTGGTGGAGCAATTTCTGCGCAAAGCGCAAAAATTGTCCATTATGGAATTCCTTTCTTTAAAGAGTAAGGAATGGTTACTTTGTGCTTAAAGCAAGCTATTTGTAGCAGTTGGTTTACGGTAAATTTCAGTCTGAAGATATCTCCCTTGCTTGCTGATTCAAAATTATCAAGAAACGACAATTTATAAGAATCAGTTTCATACGTCAAAAAAAATATTGTAATTGTTATTGTTTAAAGTTTTAACAAACAAATCCAAACTCAAGCGGTCCCCTTTCCATAAAATAAACACATCGTCCACGTAGCGAAGCGCACAACTCGGACTGATTTCTCAACAATATCATTATGAGTTTCCAAATACTTCAGATAATTCCCCAGATTTCTAAATGGAGACAAGCATAAGTGGGGGCACAAGTAGCCCCCACTGCTGTTCCTCGAATCTGTTTGAAAAATTTGCCATCAAAACAGAAAACATTATTCTGAAGTACAAATTTTAAGAGTAAAAGCACAAAGTTAGTGTGTTTATTAAACAACGGGCCACGAGTTTCAAGAAAAGATCTACAGGCTGCAATCCCTACATCGTGAGGAATTGAGGAATATAAGCCTAAAGACACCAGAATAACATTGTCATCTAATTATTAGATTTTATAACACCTTCTATTTGACATTTAACCAAGGCTTCTCCTTTCTGTCATTTATGCAGATCTGTATGTTGATGGCATTTTAAGCTTTAAGTAATATCAGCTTAAAGTTTTTGAGTTTACAACATAGATCCTCATCCAACATAGTATCATGACAACATATCCCTCATATATGATTTTGGGGTTGTCCTCTGATAGAGGTGTTGTTAGTTTTCTCAAATTTTGAAGCCACTTAATATTAAGTATATCACATATGCATTTATGCTTTATTCCCATGAGACGTCTGTCCTTGAGAATATGCTTTAAATTAAATTATTAATTTCATATAAAAAAATGTTTTTCTGTTTTTACAATAATAAATTGCTAGTGGTTTTTGAACACATGCGAGTGGTTTCAAGTTTTGTTCTATGTCTCTACCAGATTCCACACTTGTTACTTTACAATAATTTTTGAATTCTTACTATATACATACTAAATATAGTTTTTTATGTGTTTTGGAGAGTGCTGAAATCCCTATCTTTTTATAAGGATTACTTATCCTTATTTTTCTGTCTTTTTTGTTTTTTTTTTAAATATACATATATGTGTGTATATATATGTATGTATATATATATATATATATTATATATATATATGAGTGTGTATATATATGTATGTATATATAATATATATATATATATATATACATATATATATATATATACATACATATATATACACACTCATATATATATAACCTGCAGCCATATAGTGCTTCAATCATCGTGCACGCACCTGAGTCTAACTGCTTTTAAACAAAAGGATACCAAGGGGGCTGATTTATCAACCCCCGTATTGAGGCAAATGTATCAGTTTTCTGCGCATAGCCTTCAGGCTTGCCGGAAACAGGAGTTAAAAAGACATTATACACTAGATTTTCTTTGCATAAATGTTTTGTAGATTATCTATTTATATAGCCCATGCAGTTTTTTTCTCTCTTTTCAAATGTAGAGTTTTTCTTATTTTTAAATAACATTGCTCTGATTTTCAGACTCCTAACCAAGCCCCAAAGTTTTAGGAGAATACCGACGTATACCTACTCCAGCTTGCTCCTGTTTGTGCAAAGAGTCTTTTCATATGCAAAGGAAGGGGGAGAGTGTCTATTTCCCACTTGCAGTGGGTGTTCCAGCTACTGTTAAAACAGAGAAAATGGGTGTATACTATCCCTTAAGAAGCAGTGGTCTTAAGACCACTGCTACTTAACTCGTCTGCTACCTCTGAGGCAGCGGACAGCAACCCGCCCGATCGCATTCGATCGGGTTGATTGACATCCCCCTTTCTAGCGGCCGATTGGCTGCGAATGTTCAGGGGACGGCATTGCACAAGCATTTTAAGTGAAATGCTTGTGTAATGATAAAGGCAGACAGCGTATACTGTCGGGCATTTATCGATGTGCAGAGGGACATTATTCGCTACAGCGGATCATGTCCTTCGGCCCCCAAGAGTACAAAATAAATATGATATATTGTAAACTGGGAAGTTTTTTTTTATTTTTTTTATTTGTACATTCTATCTTAATCAAAGAAACATTTGGGGATTTGTGTCCCTTTAAGATAACGTAATGGGCCATTAACTTAAAATGTTACTCCATGTTAAGAGCCAAATTACTGGTGGAACGCTAATGTTTGCGCGGCAAGCTATAAGAGGTTTATCATGGGAGTTTGAGATTGTCGGGCTTACCGCTGGTATTACGAATTTAAAGTAAATGAGATTGCTTGAGTGCAATCGCTATTTACGCTAGAATCATTACCGCAACTTCAGAGCTCTGGTTAACTGTTTTGCAAAACTAAAAAGTTTATTATTATGACTCTAGGGAGGTTTCCCTATGGATGATGGGGGAAACCAGACGTGGACTCCTTGCCCAGTGTGCTTAGAGGAATGTGGCTGCATCTCACTGATGAGTTCCATAGGAGGCTGAAACAATCATCTGGGGTTGTCATGTTCCTTGTTCAGAGAAGAATTGCCTGGTATTTCGGGGCTGGACTGACCTGACTTGGCGGGATCAGACTGATATACTACAAGAAAGTTTTCCTCTGTGAAAAGCACACTGGTCTAAAAGAGGCTGCTTCCGGGTGGTAAATCGCCATAGAACTAGCTAATGAGCTGTTGTTCGTTCCTGGTAGAGCGCTTCTTTCTTCGTATGAGAATTAATATGACCCTAGGGAGGTCTCCCTATGGGTGATGGGGGAAATCAGATGTGGACTCCTTGCCCAGTGTGCTTAGAGGAATGTGGCTGCACTTCACTGACAAAGCCCATAGGAGGCCGAAATGATCGTCTGGGGTTGTCATGTTCCTTGTTCAAAGGAGAATTGCCTGGTATTTCGGGGTTGGACTGACGTTACTTGGCGGGATCAGACTGATATACTACATCAAAGTGTTCCATTGTGAAAAGCACACTTGTCTAAAAGAGGCTGTTACTGGGTGGTAAATTGCCATAGAATTAGCTGATGAGCTGTTCTTCGTTCCTGGTTGAGCGCTTCTTTCTTCATATGCAAATTAATATAACCCTAGGGAAGTCTCCCTACGTGTGATGGGGGAAACCAGATGTGGACTCCTTGCCCAGTGTGCTTAGAGGAATGTGGCTGCACTTCACTGATGAGGCCCTTAGGAGGCCGAAATGATCGTCTGGGGTTGTCATGTTCCTTGTTCAGAAGAGAATTGCCTGGTATTTCAGGGCTGGACTGACGTTACTTGGCGGGATCAGACTGATATACTACAGGAAGGTTTTCCTCTGTGAAAAGCACACTGGTCTAAAAGAGGCTGTTACTGGGTGGTAAATCGCCATAGAACTAGCTGATGAACCGTTCCTGGTAGAGCGCTTCTCTCTTTGTATGCAAATATATATATATATATATATATATATATATGTGTGTGTGTATGTGTGTGTGTGCACATACTGTATGTATTTATGTATTTATATGTGTTTATTTGTACTTAAAGACATATATACACATCAAAACACATACGTATGTACACATACATAGCTATACTGGAGCCCTTTGCAGTCAAGTAGATGGAAACATGTTGTTAAAGCATTTTTATGCAATATTCAAGCAGAATGTGTTCTATGTATTTATAAATAGATATTTCTACATATACAGTATCTGTATGGTTGTGAAAAACAATGGAATGTGAAATATTCATATTTGCATGTCAGGTTAACGTACATGAGAATATGCGAGCAGGTTTGCGTCCAAGTAGGCTGATTAGTTTTTTTTTCTGCTTTTTTTCTCCATTTACTTCTATGGGGGAATACGTGAATGCGCACGCAATATTCTGACTTCGGCTTTTTGAGCTTGTTGGGTTAGCACACAAGCGAAAACACTTTACTTTCAACTCATAATATGAGCGCAACCCGACGAGTGCAAAAAGCTTACTTCTAGTCCAGTTAATGCTCGAGCGGGAGCATTAAATAGTGTTCCACTCATAATCTGTGATGTACTCTCATTATTTATTTAGGCTGCTTTTCCTGCAAATTATCTGTGAAAGTTTAGTTACTTATTTGCATCCTGCAGGATTCTGAGCTGTGGCACTACAACATGCTACAAAGGGATTGCTTGATCATTGAAAATGATTTTAGAAGAATAATACTAAAGAAGCTATTCCTCTGGACTGTTTATAATACAAATGCTACTAAAGAACAGATTTAAATGCATTCAAATTAGTATTTTGTTTATAGATCTTTGCTAAATGGTGATAAAGGGGCATATGTATCAAGCTCCGAATAGAGCTTGATGCCCCGTGTTTCTGGCGAGCCTGCAGGCTCGCCAGAAACAGCAGTTATGAAGCAGCGGTCACAAAGACCGCTGCTCCATAAAATGTCCGCCTGCTCTGAGCAGGCGGACAGACATCGCCAGAAATCAACCCGATCGAGTACGATCGGGTTGATTGACACCCCCTGCTGGCGGCCCATTGGCCGCTAGTCTGCAGGGGGGCGGCGTTTGCACCAGCAGCTCTTGTGAGCTGCTGGTGCAATGCTGAATACGGCGAGCAATATGCTCGCCGTATTCAGCGAGGTCTGGTGGACCTGATCCGCAGTGTCGGATAAGGTCCGCCAGACCTTGATAAATATGCCCCATATACTTTACATATATACTGTACATATAAAATTGACTTTAACATCCGTTTAAGCTTTTGAAGAAAGTATCTACAATTTGAACACTTGATAAAGTTGCGCTTAAACTTTACAGATATATTGTACTCTATATATATAAGCGAGCAGTTAAACATGTTAAAAACATGATGCATGACAAAAAAAAGTTAAAAAAAATCTGTTTAAATTAATAGTAAACTAATAGAAAGTGCAACCTATTTTTCACTGGTTGACAGGGGCAATGGCCACATGAAAAAACAATTTTGTGCATCACTCTATGTTAATCATTCTCTTTTCACTACTGATCATTCTAATAAATAGATTAACTTTAGGAATATATTGTTTTTATAAAGATTATTACTTAGTGTAGATGTCATTTATGTAGTCAGTTACTGTGATAAGCTCCTCTGGGGTAAAGCTGGTCACCGGAGGCGCATTACTCCAAAGAGCAAGCAGAAGAAATAGAACAGGTGCTGTGCACATCTGTAAAGACGAAATGGGTTACAATAAACAGTGTTTAGCGATACAGTTTAATTTCATGGTAGATAGATATATCTAAAATAAATAATGATATATTTAACATCAACTACATCAAGAGAAACATTGTAATATAAAAATGTCCTGCTCCAGTTTATTAGAGCTGGTCATAAGAGATTTAACTACCCATTTACCCACTTAACACCTTGAACACAAATAAAGACCAATACACGTTTGTTGGAAGGAAGACCAGTCACGGTCATATTTATTAAAACAAAGTTCACAAGAACTGCTGGTGCGTATGCTGTCGGCTTTTATCGATTTGCAGCGGACATGATACGCTACATCGTATCATGTCCGCTCGCACATTAATAAATTGGCCCCTAATCCTTAACATGGCGGCAACTTAATCTCTAAACACAAACACCTACTACATCTGGTCATGACCGAGGATTGGTATCGGCAATGGAGCATGCTTGCTCCACTCATAATGGGGGTGGACTTTCATGAGCTCTTTGGCCTGCCTACTTGCTAGGAAGGGAACCCTTAGGCCTGTTCCTAGTGGGTGTCAGCCTTCCAATTCAGTGTGGCGTCACTCAGTCCGTCACTTTATCGCACACAGTTCCGTTACCAACCGCACAGCTAGGGCATATATCCAACCCAGGAGGGAGACACCCCAGTTGAGCAAGGCATACAGCAAGCAACCCCCCACACACACACACACACATATATACACACACACACACATATACACACATACACACATATACACACATATACACACACATATACACACATACAAATATACACACATACACACATACAGACACACACACACATATACACACACACACACATATATACACACACACACACATATATACACACACACACACACATATACACACACACACACATATACACACATACACACATACAGACACACACATATACACACACACACACATATACACACACACACACATACACACACACACACATACACACACACATATACACACACACATACACACACCACACACACATATATACACACACACTACAAACACTACACACACACATATACACACACACACACACACATATATACACACACACACTACACCATTTTTACTTCAGGGAATCAAACCCTTTATTGCGCTCCAAACCCACTAGGGGTCTTCCACTGTCAATTCTTTAATACTGATCCTAGCTATCATTTCATAGTTAGGGCTTGATGATCAAAAACTCACCACCATAGAGCGATATCACACAAAATCTTTAGATTTATTTTTTAGACCTTATATTGGGCTAGATTACGATTGGAGCACTATTGCTCCCACTCGAGTGACAAATGAGCTAGAAATACAATTTTTGCGCCCGTCAGGCAGAGCGTGTATAGAGTTGAAAGTAAAAAGTTTTCGCTCAGGTACTAACCCGACATGTGCAAAATGCTGAACTTCTAATATCGCTTAAATGTTAACATATTCCCCAATAGACTTCAATGGAGTGCAAAAAGTGGGAAAAAACCTAACACCTATACTCGCGTGCAAACCTGATCGTGTGTAACCAAGTGCACTAACCCAACATGAAATATTAATATTTCACATTCTAATGTTCTTCACATAGAAGAATATGTTCTATTTATTCATAAATACATATTTCTACTTATATCTGATAGTATTTTGGAACAAAATATATCTATATCTTTGTATATAGATGATTATATAAAGGTATATATATATATATATATATATATATATATATATATATATATAGGAATATTGATTTTAAAATAATTACAACATATTCTCTTGTGTGAAGAACATTGGAATGGGAAATACTTGCAGTACATACACATAGTTAAACACTTTATTAAATATGAATATTGCATAAATAGCTTTTTCATGTTTTCAGCTACTTGACTCCAAAGGGCCCCAATGCACATGTATATATATTAGATATGTGCGATTCGGTTCGGTTCGATTCGGAAATTCGGAAAATTCAGCGATTCGGATCGAACCGAATTTCCGAATTAAAATTCTGCCGAATTTTCCGAATCGAATCGATTTGTAAATTCGGATGGCCATTGGGATTACACTAGTATTGTACAGTATGTTAGGTTAACACCTAATATACAGTATAATACTAGTCTAATCCCACCTAACACTTACCGAAATGCCGAATTTACGAACCGAATCGAACCGAATCCAGCCGAATTTCTTCGAATCCGAATGAATCCGAAACGAATCGATTCAGAATTTTCCGAATTCGAATCGATCCGAACCGAATTTTTTCGCCATGCACATGTCTAATATATATATATATATATATATATATATATATATATATATATATATATATATGTGTATATATGTCTGTAAATACATATATACACATATAGATACATTAATACATATGTACACACACATACATATATATCTTAGACATGTAGATGTATGTATCTTTATGTTAAATCCCTTTGCAGTCTTTTTTTTCTAAAACCTGAGACCTCATATCTTTCAGCCCTTGTAACTTTTTAATGCAATTTTTTAAAATATTTTTTTTTTATCAGAAAGTGTTTATATGAGTATAACCATATTTTGAAAGCAAACCCATTTACTTTCAACTTGTAACATGCGCTACTACCAGCGCGCACAAAGACCTGCGATATAGCCATTATCGCTTGTGCACAAGTTAGTGCACCACTCGCAATCTATCCCATTGTAAGGTATGTGCCTGTCCTTCACATACAGTAATAGTGAGATAAACATCTCTCAAGGTAAAATTTGTGTTTCTAAAATTCTTTGAGGGACCTCATTGTACCGACAAGACTTTAGATCTTCTCACCTGAGCAGAGAGCTTTAACTCATCAGGGTCTTATCCTCCTGTTAAAGGGACAGTTAAAGGGACAGTAAAGTCAAAATTAAATGTTCATGATTCAGATAGAGCAGCAATTTTAAACAACTTTCGTAGTTTATATGTATTATCTTATTTATATACTTTGTATTCTTTGGCCCCTATTTATCAAGCTGTCAACCCCAAATACGCTGGAATTCCGCAGTGTAATTGTGGAGAGCTTGATTCACCTTAGTTATCAAAGCCTACAGACCGGCAAAAGTAGAATTTTGTGACATAACATACAATCCGCCGGTCTCAGTCCGACACAGATCGATGATTACGTCACTACAGATGTTCCGAATGCAAAATCTGACTACTTATGCTAGTTAACAAATTTCTACCAGGTACGCTGGCCACTATTCCGGCCCAGCGTACCTGGTTTTAAATCCGCCTCCCTGTAGGCAGCGGATGCCCTAGGAATCAATGGGAGTCTGAAAGCAGCAAAAGCTTATGTTCGCTGCTGCCCAATATCCCATTGATTCCTATGGGAGAATAAAGTTTCGTTTACACCTAACACCCTAACATGTACCCCAAGTCTAAACTCCCCTAATCTGCCACCCCCTACACCACCGCCACCTACATTATACTTATTAACCCCTAATCTGCCGCCCAGACACCGCCACCACATACATAAAGTTATTAACCCCTATCCCGCCGCTCCCGGAGCCCACCGCAACTAAATAACGTTATTAACCACTAAACCGCCATCCCCCCACATCGCCATAAACTAAATTAAACTATTAACCCCTAAACCTAACAACCGCGCTAACTTTATATTAAATATTAACTAATCCGTATCTTATAATAAATTTAAACTTACCTTCAGAATTAAATTAAATTAAACTATATTAAATTAATAATTAACCTACCCTGTTATACTAAATTACATTAAACTATATTAAACTACTAATAAACCTCCCCTAACTATTATACTAAAATTACATTAAACTATATTAAATTAATAATTAATCTAACCTAACTTTTAAACTAAAATTACATTAAACTACAAATTAAATTATGTCCAAATTAGTTTAGTGGCTCAATGTGTATATCGATTTATGTGCAGTTATCCTGTGTGTATCCCCCAATCTAGAGTTCCACATACGCGGTTTACACACAGTTTCCTACTTATCATTAGCCCCAAAAGGAACACTCTCGTTAAAGTCCCACACTCGCGGGTTCACAAATGGGGCATTGAAGAAAGTTCAAATACATGTAAATTCCAAGCACAGTGAAAATATGAACATAAGGCTTACCACTTCCTCAGCTTGTTATCAGGAGTACGGACAGTGCCGCAATGAAATCCCCCTCTGACAGTGTGTAGTTCTCGGACACTTCAGTTGTGGCGTGTAACGCCAAGCTTCTCTGTATAGTGGAAAGCCTCGTTCTGAAGCCGGCAATACGTCATCCAGCACGGCTGAACCAATAGGATCGTGGGGATCCTCCACACCCCCAAAACAGCAGCAATTGCAGAAAAGACTTCCAAAGAATGATTACGATCTTAGCGGTTATGATGAGCAAGGAGAGGAGGAGAATATGATCTAAAAAACTTCAATTTATTGAATCACATATTAAAAGCACATAAAGAACACAGCAATTCAGTAGTTACAGCTGACGCGTTTCCTGCCTCCGCGGCAGTTCATCAGAGCTGGTGTACAAGCGTCACTGGCAGCTGTTAAATTGCCACAGAGGAGAGTGGGTGTAACCAATCAAAATGCATTTTCTGTCAACACCTCCATTTAACTCTAACACTCTCTCTGAGCAATGATATATTCATTATATGTATAATATCAATCTAAATATACAACAGCTACGGTGGTAACTTGTTAAAAACATTATAAAATATGTTAAATCTAATCTTGGAATTGGGACAATTTACCAATAACTAAATGTTACTAATATATAGTAATTCTACACTTTTATATTTCAAATTTGAAACACGGTTAA
Source organism: Bombina bombina (assembly GCF_027579735.1). Lineage (NCBI taxonomy): Eukaryota > Metazoa > Chordata > Amphibia > Anura > Bombinatoridae > Bombina > Bombina bombina. The sequence continues at coordinate 41,979,007 of NC_069502.1, forward strand.
GCTGCAATGAAAGACATGTACCAATCAAACAACGATATGTATATTGTATATAAGTTAAATGCAATCTATTTATTATCATTGTCAAGTTCACGCGATACATTGCATATTCACCATATTCAAATGAATAGACACCTACTTAGGTTAAGACATAGAGATAGAGTTAAACTTTGTCATTGTGATTTTTAACCATCGTTGGTAAAATTGTAGTGTTTTAACTATAAATAGACTAATTGTGACCTACATACAGGTTTAATTTTATGAGCAGCAAATAGTGTCAGATAATGAAATTTATCTAATTTTAATCTTTGTCTATAAATAATTTTACAACGCTGATTTTATTTATACCAATTGGAAAACCTGTTTTTAAGGTATAAATCCAATAAATTTCTTTCCTGCTCAGTGCATGGTACCTATCTCCTCCCCGTGGTCCTAAGGAAACATATTCAATTCCCTGGAAGCTGAAATAACTCAGGTTGCTATTATGTAATGCAAAATGTTTTGCAACAGGTGTTTTAGGAATTTCAGCCTCTATGGAAAGTATATGTTCCCTAACCCTGTCTTTCAGAAATCTAGAGGTAAGTCCTACATATTGAAATTTGCAACATTGGCAGTTAAGACATCTCTTGGACATAGGAATGGAAAATTCAATACTTACTACAAAAACTGTAGAATTTATCTATGTGGATTCACCCAGAGTCCCAGTATTCAAGATATTGCCCAAGGTACATACATCTTTGGTGAATCCCCCAGGGAGACCAATTATTTCAGCTATTGGCTCCCTGGGGGAGAGACTGGGTCAATGGGTGGACACACAATTACAGCCAGTAGTACAATCACTCCCAGGTTTTTTAAGGGACACGAAACACTTACTGAGACAACTACATAACTGCACATGGAAAGATGGTTACAAATTTGTAACTATTGATGCTATTTCCCTATACTCGTGTATTCCACACGAGTTGGGGATTATTGCAGTTAAAACAATGTTGGAGAAATATTCTGAGTATAATACTGATTTAATTACTTTTATAGTAGAAGCGATCTCCTTCCTATTGGATCATCATTTCTTCATCTTTAATGGGGAATTTTTCTTACAACTGAGGGGCACTGCAATGGGGGCGAAATTTGCCCCATCGTATGCAAATCTCTATCTTGCTAATTTTGAAATGGAGACTATATTTAATCAGGACAACGAATTTAGATATAACATTAAAATGTACACTAGATTTATTGATGATATCCTGATAATTTGGGATGGTTCAAGTCAGCAACTTTAAACTATATTAAATTAATAATTAATCTAACCTAACTTTTAAACTAAAATTACATTAAACTACAAATTAAATTATGTCCAAATTAGTTAGTGGCTCAATGTGTATATCGATTTATGTGCAGTTATCCTGTGTGTATCCCCCAATCTAGAGTTCCACATACGCGGTTACACATTTAACTTATATACAATATACATATCGTTGTTTGATTGGTACATGTCTTTCATTGCAGCTTAACCGTGTTTCAAATTTGAAATATAAGTGTAGAATTAGTATATATTAGTAACATTTAGTTATTGGTAAATTGTCCCAATTCCAAGATTAGATTTAACATATTTTATAATGTTTTTAACAAGTGACCACCGTAGCTGTTGTATATTTAGATTGATATTATACATATAATGAATATATCATTGCTCAGAGAGAGTGTTAGAGTTAAATGGAGGTGTTGACAGAAAATGCATTTTGATTGGTTACACCCACTCTCCTCTGTGGCAATTTAACAGCTGCCAGTGACGCTTGTACACCAGCTCTGATGAACTGCCGCGGAGGCAGGAAACGCGTCAGCTGTAACTACTGAATTGCTGTGTTCTTTTTCTGCTTTTAATATGTGATTCAATAAATTGAAGTTTTTAGATCATATTCTCCTCCTCTCCTTGCTCATCATAACCGCAAAGATCGTAATCATTCTTTGGAAATACAAATTAAATTAACTATATTATATATTTAAACACCTAACCCTACTCAAATAATTTAAATCTACACTAAAAAATTACTAGTTACCAAAAACTAACAACTAAGTTACAAAAAATAACAAACACTAAGTTACACAAAAAAATAAACACTAAGTTACAAAAAATAAAAAAGAAATTATCAAAGCTTTAAACTAATTACACCTAATCTAAGGGCCCTATAAAAATAAAAAAGCCCCCCCCAAAATAAAAAAAAACCCTAGCCTAGAATAAACTATAAATAGCCCTTAAAATGGCCTTTTGCGGGGCATTGCCCCAAAGAAATCAGCTCTTTTACCTGTAAAAAAAAAAAAATACAAATACCCCCCAACAGTAAAACCCACCACCAACACAACCAACCCCCCAAATAAAAAGCTAACTAAAAAAACCTAAGCTCCCCATTGCCCTGAAAAGGGCATTTGGATGGGCATTGCCCTTAAAAGGGCATTTAGCTCTATTGCAGCCCAAGTCCTAAACTAAAAGTAAAACCCACCCAATAAACCCTTAAAAAATCCTATCACTAACCCCAGAAGATTTACTTACAGTTTTGAAGATCTGACATCCATCCTCCAAGAATCCGGGAGAAGTCCTCAACAAAGTGGCCGAAGTCTTCATCCAAGCCCGCAGAAGTCTTCACCCAGACGGCATCTTCAATCTTCATCCATCCGGCTACATCTTCAAGACATCCGACGAGGAGCATCCTCTTCTTTCCGACGACTACCGACGAATGAAGGTTCCTTTAAATGACGTCATCCAAGATGGAGTCCCTTAGATTCCAATTGGCTGATAGAATTCTATCAGCCAATCGGAATTAAGGTTGAAAAAATCCTATTGGCTGATTCAATCAGCCAATAGAATGTGGGCTCAATCCTATTGGCTGATTGGATCAGCCAATAGGATAAAAGCTCAATCCTATTGGCTGATAGCAACAGCCAGTAGGATTTTTTCAACCTTAATTAATTAGGATTTTTTAAGGGTTTATTGGGTGGGTTTTAGTTTTAGATTAGGACTTGGGTGCAATAGAGCTAAATGCCGTTTTAAGGGCAATGCCTATCCAAATGCCCTTTTCAGGGGAATGGGGAGCTTAGATTTTTTTTAGTTAGCTTTTTAATTGGGGGGTTAGTTGTGTGGGTGGTGGGTTTTACTGTTGGGGGGGTATTTGCATTTTTTTTTACAGGTAAAAAAGCTGATTTCTTTGGGGCAATGCCCTGCAAAAGGCCCTTTTAATGGTTATTTTTAGTTTATTGTAGGTTAGGATTTTTTATTTTATTTTGGGGGGGCTTTTTTATTTTCATAGGGCCCTTATATTAGGTGTAATTAGTTTAAAGCTTTGATAATTTCTTTTTTTTTTTTTGTAACTTAGTGTTTATTTTTTTGTGTAACTTAGTGTTTGTTATTTTTTGTAACTTAGTTGTTAGTTTTTGGTAACTTAGTAATTTTTTAGTGTAGATTTAAATTATTTGAGTAGGGTTAGGTGTTTAAATATAGAATATAGTTAATTTAATTTGTAGTTTAAAGTTAGGTTAGATTAATTATTAATTTAATATAGTTTAATGTCATTTTAGTATAATAGTTAGGGTAGATTAATTAGTAGTTTAATGTTGTTTAATGTAATTTTATTATAATAGTTAGGATAGGTTAATTAGTAGTTTAATATAGTTTAATGTAATTTAGTATAAAAGTTAGGGTAGGTTAATTATTAATTTAATATAGTTTAATGTAATTCTAAAGGTACGTTTAAATTTATTATAAGATAGGGATAAGTTAATATTTAATATAAAGTTAGCGGGTTTTTAGGTTTAGGGGTTAATAGTATAATTTAGTTTATGGCGATGTGGGGGGGGGGCTGTCTGTTTAGGGGTTAATACATTTATTTAGTTGCGGTGGGTTCCAGGAATGGCAGAATAGGGGATAATAATTTTATGTAGGTGGCGGCGGGATAGGGGGCGGCAGATTAGGGGTTAATAAGTATAATGTAGGGGGTGGTGGGCTCCGGGAGCGGAGGAATAGGGGTTAATAACTTTATTAGAGTGGCGGTGGGCTCCGGGAGCGGCGGTTTAGGGGTTAATAACTTTATTTAGTTGCGGCGGGGTCCGGCAGCGGCGGTATAGGGGTTAATCAGTTTAGTATAGTGTGGGTGTTTAGTGACTGTATACAAATAAAGCTGGGAAAAAGCCGAAGAGCAGCGAGATCGATGACTGTTAGTTAACAACAGTCCGCTGCTCATCGCCCCGTACTTGGTGCGCGGCTTTTTGACAGCTTTTTTGGTACCTATGGAAAGCATATTTAGGTCCGCGGCAGCGATGTTAGGCAAACGTATTGGTGCCGGCGAATGCAGCACAGTTGACGCTTTGATAAATAGGCTTCTTTGTATCCTTTGCTGAAGAGTATCCCTAGGTAGGCTCAGGTGCAACAACGCACTGCTAGGAGCTAGCTGCATATATGTCTCTTGTCATTAGCTCACCAGGTGTGCAATGCTAGCTTCCAGTAGTGCATTTCTGCTCCTTCAACAAAGGACACAAAAAGAATGAAGAAAATTTGATAAAAGTAAATTGGAAAGTTTTGGCTTTCTTGTCCCTTTAACTGGTATTTTAAAGTTTAGAGATTATATTGTAAGATATGAGCTGATATTTGCTAAATGAAGACCCTGTTAATTGTTGTGCTTAGGCATATAAAAAATGTATCAAACAATCATAACCCATAAATACAGGTGGACAGAAATGCCTCTTTACACAAACCAAAATGAATTCAAATTAAGTAACAGAGACTGAAATACTAAAATGTAACTTTTATTGTTGCTACTAGCTAAAAATGACAGAACAAAAAGATGCAAATTAAAAACACTTCAATACTTGTACGATCCTCAGCGTAAGTGAAACACGCCTGCGTCAGGGACCTTCCTTGCTATTTTAAATGCTCTCTACTTGCTTGAAATATTTACTTTAAAAACTTGGTGCTTGCAAACTATAAATGCCACCATATTCCTGGCACAAAGCCAGGGTGGTGGATAGCTTAGTAATAACACAGTTGCTTAAATACTTAAAATACTAATAATACCTAAGTACTCTGAGTCACTAATATGCGCGATTATAATATATGTATGTTATATGTGCACTATAAGGTGTATGTCATATGTGCACTACAAGATGTATGTAATATGTGCACTATAAGGTGTATGTAATAGGTGCACTATAAGGTGTATGTAATATGTACACGATAAGATGTATGTAATATGTGCACTATAAGGTGTATGTAATATGTGTACTATAAGGTGTATGTAGTATGTGCACTATAAGGTGTATGTAATATGTACACGATAAGATGTATGTAATATGTGCACTATAAGGTGTATGTAATATGTGCACTATAAGATGTATGTAATATGTGCACTATAAGGTGTATGTAATATGTGCACTATAAGGTGTATGTAATATGTGCACTATAAGGCGTATGTAATGTGTACACTATAAGGAGTATGTAATATGTGCGCTATAAGATGTATGTAATATGTGCACTATAAAGAGCATGTAGTATGTGCACTATAAGGTGTATGTAATATGTGCACTATAAGGTGTATGTAATATGTGCACTATAAGGTGTATGTAAAATGTGCACTATAAGTTGTATTTAACATGTGCTCTATAAGGTGTATGTAATAGGTACACTATAAGGTGTATGTAATATGTGCACTATAAGGTGTATGTAATATGTGCACTATAAGGTGTAGGTAATATGTGCACTATAAGGTGCAGGTAATATGTGCACTATAAGGTGTATGTAATATGTGCACTATAAGGTGTATGTAATATGTATAATATAAGGAGTATGTAATATGTGCACTATAAGATGTATGTAATATGTGGACTATAAGCTGTAGGTAATATGTGTACTATAAGGTGTATGTATTATGTGCACTATACGGTGTATGTAATATGTGCACAATAAGGTGTAGGTAATATGTGCACTATATGGTGTATGTAATATATGCACTATATGGTGTATGCAATGTGTGCGCTATAAGGTGTATGTAATGTGTGCACTATAAGGTGTATGTAATATGTGCACTATAAGGTGTATGTAATATGTGCGCTATAAGATGTATGTAATATGTGCACTATAAGGAGTATGTAGTATGTGCACTATAAGGTGTATGTAATATGTGCACTATAAGGTGTATGTAATATGTGCACTATAAGGTGTAGGTAATAAGTGCACTATAAGGTGTATATAATATGTGCACTATAAGGTGTAGGTAATATGTGCACTATAAGGTGTATGTAATATGTATACTATACGGAGTATGTAATATGTGCACTATAAGGTGTATGTAATATGTGCACTATAAGGTGTATGTAATGTGTGCACTATAAGGTGTATGTAATATGTGCACTATAAGGTGTATGTAATATGTGCACTATAAGATGTATGTAATATGTGCACTATAAGGTGTATGCAATATGTGCAGTATTAGGTGTATATAGTATGTGCACTATAAGGTGTAGGTAATATGTGCACTATAAGGTGTATGTAATATGTATACTATAAGGAGTATGTAATGTGCACTATAAGGTGTATGTAATATGTGCACTATAAGATGTATGTAATATGTGCACTATAAGGTGTATGTAATATGTGCACTATAAGGTGTATGTAATATGTGCACTATAAGGTGCATGTAATATGTGCACTATAAGATGTATGTAATATGTGCACTATAAGGTGTATGCAATATGTGCACTATAAGGTGTATGTAATATGTGCACTATAAGGTGTATGTAATATGTGCACTATAAGATGTATGTAATATGTGCACTATAAGGTGTAGGTAATGTGTACACTATAAGGTGTATGCAATATGTGCACTATAAGGTGTATGTAATATGTGCACTATAAGGTGTAGGTAATATGTGCACTATAAGGTGTATGTAATATGTATACTATAAGGATATGTGCACTATAAGGTGTATGTAATATGTGCACTATAAGGTGTATGTAATATGTGCACTATAAGGTGTATGTAATATGTGCACTATAAGGTGTATGTAATATGTGCACTATAAGATGTATGTAATATGTGCAGTATAAGGTGTATGTGATATGTGCACTATAAGTTGTATGTAATATGTGCACTATAAGGTGTATGTAATATGTGCATTATAAGGTGTATGTAATATGTACACTATAAGGAGTATGTAATATGTGCACTATAAGATGTATGTAATATGTGCACTATAAAGTGTATGTAATATGTGCACTATAAGCTGTAGGTAATATGTGCACTCTAAGGTGTATGTAATGTGTGCACTATAAGGTGTATGTAATATGTGCACTATACGGTGTATGTAATATGTGCACTATAAGGTGTATGTAATATGTGCACTATATGGTGTATGTAATATATGCACTATAAGGTGTATGTAATGTGTGCACTATAAGGTGTATATAATATGTGCACTATAAGGTGTAGGTAATATGTGCACTATAAGGTGCAGGTAAAATGTGCACTATAAGGTGTATGTAATATGTGCACTATAAGGTGTATGTAATATGTATACTATAAGGAGTATGTAATATGTGCACTATAAGATGTATGTAATATGTGGACTATAAGCTGTAGGTAATATGTGTACTATAAGGTGTATGTATTATGTGCACTATACGGTGTATGTAATATGTGCACAATAAGGTGTAGGTAATATGTGCACTATATGGTGTATGTAATATATGCACTATATGGTGTATGCAATGTGTGCGCTATAAGGTGTATGTAATGTGTGCACTATAAGGTGTATGTAATATGTGCACTATAAGGTGTATGTAATATGTGCGCTATAAGATGTATGTAATATGTGCACTATAAGGAGTATGTAGTATGTGCACTATAAGGTGTATGTAATATGTGCACTATAAGGTGTATGTAATATGTGCACTATAAGGTGTAGGTAATAAGTGCACTATAAGGTGTATATAATATGTGCACTATAAGGTGTAGGTAATATGTGCACTATAAGGTGTATGTAATATGTGCACTATAAGGTGTATGTAATGTGTGCACTATAAGGTGTATGTAATATGTGCACTATAAGGTGTATGTAATATGTGCACTATAAGATGTATGTAATATGTGCACTATAAGGTGTATGCAATATGTGCAGTATTAGGTGTATATAATATGTGCACTATAAGGTGTAGGTAATATGTGCACTATAAGGTGTATGTAATATGTATACTATAAGGAGTATGTAATGTGCACTATAAGGTGTATGTAATATGTGCACTATAAGATGTATGTAATATGTGCACTATAAGGTGTATGTAATATGTGCACTATAAGGTGTAGGTAATATGTGCACTATAAGGTGCATGTAATATGTGCACTATAAGATGTATGTAATATGTGCACTATAAGGTGTATGTAATATGTGCACTATATGGTGTATGTAATATATGCACTATAAGGTGTATGTAATGTGTGCACTATAAGGTGTATGTAATATGTGCACTATACGGTGTATGTAATATGTGCACTATAAGGTGTATGTAATATGTGCACTATATGGTGTATGTAATATATGCACTATAAGGTGTATGTAATGTGTGCACTATAAGGTGTATATAATATGTGTACTATAAGGTGTAGGTAATATGTGCACTATAAGGTGCAGGTAATATGTGCACTATAAGGTGTATGTAATATGTGCACTATAAGGTGTATGTAATATGTATACTATAAGGAGTATGTAATATGTGCACTATAAGATGTATGTAATATGTGGACTATAAGCTGTAGGTAATATGTGTACTATAAGGTGTATGTATTATGTGCACTATACGGTGTATGTAATATGTGCACAATAAGGTGTAGGTAATATGTGCACTATATGGTGTATGTAATATATGCACTATATGGTGTATGCAATGTGTGCGCTATAAGGTGTATGTAATGTGTGCACTATAAGGTGTATGTAATATGTGCACTATAAGGTGTATGTAATATGTGCGCTATAAGATGTATGTAATATGTGCACTATAAGGAGTATGTAGTATGTGCACTATAAGGTGTATGTAATATGTGCACTATAAGGTGTATGTAATATGTGCACTATAAGGTGTAGGTAATAAGTGCACTGTAAGGTGTATATAATATGTGCACTATAAGGTGTAGGTAATATGTGCACTATAAGGTGTATGTAATATGTATACTATACGGAGTATGTAATATGTGCACTATAAGGTGTATGTAATATGTGCACTATAAGGTGTATGTAATGTGTGCACTATAAGGTGTATGTAATATGTGCACTATAAGGTGTATGTAATATGTGCACTATAAGATGTATGTAATATGTGCACTATAAGGTGTATGCAATATGTGCAGTATTAGGTGTATATAATATGTGCACTATAAGGTGTAGGTAATATGTGCACTATAAGGTGTATGTAATATGTATACTATAAGGAGTATGTAATGTGCACTATAAGGTGTATGTAATATGTGCACTATAAGATGTATGTAATATGTGCACTATAAGGTGTATGTAATATGTGCACTATAAGGTGTAGGTAATATGTGCACTATAAGGTGCATGTAATATGTGCACTATAAGATGTATGTAATATGTGCACTATAAGGTGTATGCAATATGTGCACTATAAGGTGTATGTAATATGTGCACTATAAGGTGTATGTAATATGTGCACTATAAGATGTATGTAATATGTGCACTATAAGTTGTAGGTAATGTGTACACTATAAGGTGTATGCAATATGTGCACTATAAGGTGTATGTAATATGTGCACTATAAGGTGTAGGTAATATGTGCACTATAAGGTGTATGTAATATGTATACTATAAGGATATGTGCACTATAAGGTGTATGTAATATGTGCACTATAAGGTGTATGTAATATGTGCACTATAAGGTGTATGTAATATGTGCACTATAAGGTGTATGTAATATGTGCACTATAAGATGTATGTAATATGTGCAGTATAAGGTGTATGTGATATGTGCACTATAAGTTGTATGTAATATGTGCACTATAAGGTGTATGTAATATGTGCATTATAAGGTGTATGTAATATGTACACTATAAGGAGTATGTAATATGTGCACTATAAGATGTATGTAATATGTGCACTATAAAGTGTATGTAATATGTGCACTATAAGCTGTAGGTAATATGTGCACTCTAAGGTGTATGTAATGTGTGCACTATAAGGTGTATGTAATATGTGCACTATACGGTGTATGTAATATGTGCACTATAAGGTGTATGTAATATGTGCACTATATGGTGTATGTAATATATGCACTATAAGGTGTATGTAATGTGTGCACTATAAGGTGTATATAATATGTGCACTATAAGGTGTATGTAATATGTGCACTATAAGGTGTATGTAATATTTGCACTATAAGGTGTAGGTAATATGTGCACTATAAGGTGTAGGTAATAAGTGCACTATAAGGAGTATGTAATATGTGCACTATAAGATGTATGTAATATGTGCACTATAAGGTGTATGTAATATGTATACTATAAGGAGTATGTAATATGTGCACAATATGGTGTATGTAATATGTGCACTATAAGGTGTATGTAATATGTGCACTATAAGGAGCATGTAGTATGTGCACTATAAGGTGTATGTAATATGTGCACTATAAGGTGTATGTAATATGTGCACTATAAGGTGTATGTAATATTTGCACTATAAGGTGTAGGTAATATGTGCACTATAAGGTGTAGGTAATAAGTGCACTATAAGGAGTATGTAATATGTGCACTATAAGATGTATGTAATATGTGCACTAAAAGGTGTATGTAATATGTATACTATAAGGAGTATGTAATATGTGCACAATATGGTGTATGTAATATGTGCACTATAAGGTGTATGTAATATGTGCACTATAAGGAGCATGTAGTATGTGCACTATAAGGTGTATGTAATATGTGCACTATAAGGTGTATGTAATATGTGCACTATAAGGTGTATGTAATATGTGCACTATAAGGTGTAGGTAATATGTGCACTATAAAGTGTATGTAATATGTTCACTATAAGGTGTATATAATATGTGCACTATAAGGTGTGTATAATACGTGCACTATAAGTATAGGTAATATGTGCACTATAGGGTGTAAGTAATATGTGCACTAAAAGGTGTATATAATATGTGCACTATAAGGTGTATGTAATATGTGCACTATAAGGTGTATATAATATGTGCACTATAAGGTGTATGTAATATGTGCACTATAAGGTGTATATAATATGTGCACTATAAGGTGTATGTAATATGTGCACTATAAGGAGTATGTAATATGTGCACTATAAGGTGTATGTAATATGTGCACTATAAGGTGTATATAATATGTGCACTATAAGGTGTATGTAAAATGTGCACTATAGGGAGTATGTAATATGTGCACTATAAGGTGTATGTAATATGTGCACTATAAGGTGTAGGTAGGTAATATGTGCACTATAAGGTGTATATAATATATGCACTATAAGGTGTATGTAATATGTGCACTATAAGGTGTATGTAAAATGTGCACTATACGGTGTAGGTAGGTAATATGTGCACTATAAGGTGTATGTAATATGTGCACTATAAGGTGTAGGTAGGTAATATGTGCACTATAAGGTGTATATAATATATGCACTATAAGGTGTATGTAATATGTGCACTATAAGGTGTATTTAATATGTGCACTATAAGGTGTAGGTAGGTAATATGTGCACTATAAGGTGTATGTAATATGTGCACTATAAGGTGTAGGTAGGTAATATGTGCACTATAAGGTGTATGTAATATGTGCACTATAAGGTGTATGTAATATGTGCACTATAAGGTGTATTTAATATGTGCACTATAAGGTGTAGGTAGGTAATATGTGCACTATAAGGTGTATGTAATATGTGCACTATAAGGTGTAGGTAGGTAATATGTGCACTATAAGGTGTAGGTAATATGTGCCCTATAAGGTGTATGTAATATGTGCACTATAAGGTATATGTAATATGTGCACTATACGGTGTATGTAATATGTGCACTATACGGTATATGTAATATGTGCACTATATGGTGTATTTAAAGGGACATTTAACCCAAATGTTTTCTTTCATGATTCAGATAGAAAATATCATTTTAAACAACTTTCTGATTTACTTCTGTTATCTAATTTGCTTCATTCTCTAGATATTCCTTCCTGAAAAGCATATCTAGATAGGCTCAGTAGCTTCTGATTGGTGGCTCATGTGATTGGCTGACCCATGTGCATTGCTATTTCTTTAACAAAGGATATATAAATAATGAAGCAAATTACATAATATAAGTCAATTGGAATTTTGTTTAAAATTGTATTCTGTGTCTGAATCATGAAAGAAAAAATGTGGGTTTAATGTCCCTTTAATATATGCACTATAAGGTGTATGTAATGTGTGCACTATAAGGTGTATGTAATATGTGCACTATAAGGTGTATGTAATATGTGCACTATAAGGTGTATGTAATATATGCACTATAAGGTGTATATAATATGTGCACTATAAAGTGTATGTAATATTTGCACTATAAGGTGTATGTAATATGTGCACTATAAGGTGTAGGTAATGTGTACACTATAAGGTGTATGCAATATGTGCACTATAAGGTGTATGTAATATGTGCACTATAAGGTGTATGTAATATGTGCACTATAAGGTGTAGGTAATATGTGCACTATAAGGTGTATGTAATATGTATACTATAAGGAGTATGTAATATGTGCACTATAAGGTGTATGTAATATGTGCACTATAAGGTGTATGTAATATGTGCACTATAAGGTGTAGGTAATATGTGCACTATAAGGTGTATGTAATATGTGAACTATAAGATGTATGTAATATGTGCACTATAAGGTGTAGGTAATATGTGCACTATAAGGTGTATGTAATATGTACACTATAAGGAGTATGTAATATTTGCACTATAAGATGTATGTAATATGTGCACTATAAGGTGTATGTCATATGTGCACTATAAGGTGTATGTAATATGTGCACTATAAGGTGTATGTAATATGTGCACTATAAGGTGTAGGTAGGTAATATGTGCACTATAAGGTGTATGTAATATGTGCACTATAAGGTGTATGTAATATGTGCACTATAAGGTGTATTTAATATGTGCACTATAAGGTGTAGGTAGGTAATATGTGCACTATAAGGTGTATGTAATATGTGCACTATAAGGTGTAGGTAGGTAATATGTGCACTATAAGGTGTAGGTAATATGTGCCCTATAAGGTGTATGTAATATGTGCACTATAAGGTGTATGTAATATGTGCACTATAAGGTGTATGTAATATGTGCACTATACGGTGTATGTAATATGTGCACTATACGGTATATGTAATATGTGCACTATATGGTGTATTTAAAGGGACATTTAACCCAAATGTTTTCTTTCATGATTCAGATAGAAAATATAATTTTAAACAACTTTCTGATTTACTTCTGTTATCTAATTTGCTTCATTCTCTAGATATTCCTTCCTGAAAAGCATATCTAGATAGGCTCAGTAGCTTCTGATTGGTGGCTCATGTGATCGGCTGACCCATGTGCATTGCTATTTCTTTAACAAAGGATATATAAATAATGAAGCAAATTACATAATATAAGTCAATTGGAATTTTGTTTAAAATTGTATTCTGTGTCTGAATCATGAAAGAAAAAATGTGGGTTTAATGTCCCTTTAATATATGCACTATAAGGTGTATGTAATGTGTGCACTATAAGGTGTATGTAATATGTGCACTATAAGGTGTATGTAATATGTGCACTATAAGGTGTATGTAATATATGCACTATAAGGTGTATATAATATGTGCACTATAAAGTGTATGTAATATTTGCACTATAAGGTGTATGTAATATGTGCACTATAAGGTGTAGGTAATGTGTACACTATAAGGTGTATGCAATATGTGCACTATAAGGTGTATGTAATATGTGCACTATAAGGTGTATGTAATATGTGCACTATAAGGTGTAGGTAATATGTGCACTATAAGGTGTATGTAATATGTATACTATAAGGAGTATGTAATATGTGCACTATAAGGTGTATGTAATATGTGCACTATAAGGTGTATGTAATATGTGCACTATAAGGTGTAGGTAATATGTGCACTATAAGGTGTATGTAATATGTACACTATAAGGAGTATGTAATATGTGCACTATAAGATGTATGTAATATGTGCACTATAAGGTGTATGTAATATGTGCACTATAAGGTGTATGTAATATGTGCACTATAAGGTGTATGTAATATGTGCACTATATGGTGTATGTAATGTGTGCACTATAAGGTGTATGTAATATGTGCACTATACGGTGTATGTAATATGTGCACTATAAGGTGTATGAAATATGTGCACTATATGGTGTATGTAATATGTGCACTATAAGGTGTATGTAATGTGTGCACTATAAGGTGTATGTAATGTGTGCACTATAAGGTGTATGTAATATGTGCACTATAAGGTGTATGTAATATGTGCACTATAAGGTGTATGTAATGTGTGCACTATAAGGTGTATGTAATATGTGCACTATACAGTGTATGTAATATGTGCACTATAAGGTGTATGTAATATGTGCACTATATGGTGTATGTAATATGTGCACTATAAGGTGTATGTAATATGTGCACTATAAGGTGTATGTAATGTGTGCACTATAAGGTGTTTTTAATGTGTGCACTATAAGGTGTATGTAATATGTGCACTATATGGTGTATGTAATATGTGCACTATAAGGTGTATGTAATGTGTGCACTATAAGGTGTATGTAATATGTGCACTATAAGGTGTATGTAATATGTGCACTATAAGGTGTATGTAATATGTGCACTATAAGGTGTATGTAATATGTGCACTATAAGGTGTATGTAATATGTGCACTATAAGGTGTATGTAATATGTGCACTATAAGGTGTATGTAATATTTGCACTATAAGATGTATGTAATGTGTGCACTATAAGGTGTATGTAATATGTGCACTATAAGGTGTATGTAATATGTGCACTATAAGGTGTAGGTAATATGAGCACTATAAGGTGTAGGTAATATGTGCACTATAAGGTGTATGTAATATGTGCACTATAAGGTGTAGGTAGGTAATATGTGCACTATAAGGTGTATATAATATATGCACTATAAGGTGTATGTAATATGTGCACTATAAGGTGTAGGTAGGTAATATGTGCAGCATAAGGTGTATGTAATATGTGCACTATAAGGTGTATGTAATATGTGCACTATAAGGTGTAGGTAGGTAATATGTGCACTATAAAGTGTATGTAATATTTGCACTATAAGGTATATGTAATATGTGCACTATAAGGTGTAGGTAATGTGTACACTATAAGGTGTATGCAATATGTGCACTATAAGGTGTATGTAATATGTGCACTATAAGGTGTATGTAATATGTGCACTATAAGGTGTAGGTAATATGTGCACTATAAGGTGTATGTAATATGTATACTATAAGGAGTATGTAATATGTGCACTATAAGGTGTATGTAATATGTGCACTATAAGGTGTATGTAATATGTGCACTATAAGGTGTAGGTAATATGTGCACTATAAGGTGTATGTAATATGTACACTATAAGGAGTATGTAATATGTGCACTATAAGATGTATGTAATATGTGCACTATAAGGTGTATGTAATATGTGCACTATAAGGTGTATGTAATATGTGCACTATAAGGTGTATGTAATATGTGCACTATATGGTGTATGTAATGTGTGCACTATAAGGTGTATGTAATATGTGCACTATACGGTGTATGTAATATGTGCACTATAAGGTGTATGTAATATGTGCACTATATGGTGTATGTAATATGTGCACTATAAGGTGTATGTAATGTGTGCACTATAAGGTGTATGTAATGTGTGCACTATAAGGTGTATGTAATATGTGCACTATAAGGTGTATGTAATATGTGCACTATAAGGTGTATGTAATGTGTGCACTATAAGGGTGTATGTAATATGTGCACTATACAGTGTATGTAATATGTGCACTATAAGGTGTATGTAATATGTGCACTATATGGTGTATGTAATATGTGCACTATAAGGTGTATGTAATATGTGCACTATAAGGTGTATGTAATGTGTGCACTATAAGGTGTTTTTAATGTGTGCACTATAAGGTGTATGTAATATGTGCACTATATGGTGTATGTAATATGTGCACTATAAGGTGTATGTAATGTGTGCACTATAAGGTGTATGTAATATGTGCACTATAAGGTGTATGTAATATGTGCACTATAAGGTGTATGTAATATGTGCACTATAAGGTGTATGTAATATGTGCACTATAAGGTGTATGTAATGTGTGCACTATAAGGTGTATGTAATATGTGCACTATAAGGTGTATGTAATATTTGCACTATAAGATGTATGTAATGTGTGCACTATAAGGTGTATGTAATATGTGCACTATAAGGTGTATGTAATATGTGCACTATAAGGTGTAGGTAATATGAGCACTATAAGGTGTAGGTAATATGTGCACTATAAGGTGTATGTAATATGTGCACTATAAGGTGTAGGTAGGTAATATGTGCACTATAAGGTGTATATAATATATGCACTATAAGGTGTATGTAATATGTGCACTATAAGGTGTAGGTAGGTAATATGTGCAGCATAAGGTGTATGTAATATGTGCACTATAAGGTGTATGTAATATGTGCACTATAAGGTGTAGGTAGGTAATATGTGCACTATAAGGTGTATATAATATATGCACTATAAGGTGTATGTATAATGTAATATGTGCACTATGAGGTGTATGTAATATGTGCACTATACGGTGTAGGTAGGTAATATGTGCACTATAAGGTGTATGTAATATGTGCACTATAAGGTGTAGGTAGGTAATATGTGCACTATAAGGTGTATATAATATATGCACTATAAGGTGTATGTAATATGTGCACTATAAGGTGTATTTAATATGTGCACTATAAGGTGTCGGTAGGTAATATGTGCACTATAAGGTGTATGTAATATGTGCCCTATAAGGTGTATGTAATATGTGCACTATAAGGTATATGTAATATGTGCACTATACGGTGTATGTAATATGTGCACTATACGGTATATGTAATATGTGCACTATATGGTGTATTTAAAGGGACATTTAACCCAAATGTTTTCTTTCATGATTCAGATAGAAAATATCATTTTAAACAACTTTCTGATTTACTTCTGTTATCTAATTTGCTTCATTCTCTTGATATTCCTTCCTGAAAAGCATATCTAGATAGGCTCAGTAGCTTCTGATTGGTGGCTCATGTGATTGGCTGACCCATGTGCATTGCTATTTCTTTAACAAAGGATATATAAATAATGAAGCAAATTACATAATATGTCAATTGGAATTTTGTTTAAAATTGTATTCTGTGTCTGAATCATGAAAGAAAAAATGTGGGTTTAATGTCCCTTTAATATATGCACTATAAGGTGTATGTAATGTGTGCACTATAAGGTGTATGTAATATGTGCACTATAAGGTGTATGTAATATGTGCACTATAAGGTGTATGTAATATATGCACTATAAGGTGTATATAATATGTGCACTATAAAGTGTATGTAATATTTGCACTATAAGGTGTAGGTAATGTGTACACTATAAGGTGTATGCAATATGTGCACTATAAGGTGTATGTAATATGTGCACTATAAGGTGTAGGTAATATGTGCACTATAAGGTGTAGGTAATATGTGCACTATAAGGTGTATGTAATATGTATACTATAAGGAGTATGTAATATGTGTACTGTAAGGTGTATGTAATATGTGCACCATAAGGTGTATGTAATATGTGCACTATAAGGTGTAGGTAATATGTGCACTATAAGGTGTATGTAATATGTGAACTATAAGATGTATGTAATATGTGCACTATAAGGTGTATGTAATATGTGCACTATAAGGTGTATGTAATATGTGCACTATAAGGTGTATGTAATATGTGCACTATAAGGTGTAGGTAATATGTGCACTATAAGGTGTATGTAATATGTACACTATAAGGAGTATGTAATATGTGCACTATAAGGTGTATGTAATATGTGCACTATAAGGTGTATGTAATATGTGCACTATAAGGTGTATGTAATATGTGCACTATATGGTGTATGTAATGTGTGCACTATAAGGTGTATGTAATATGTGCACTATACGGTGTATGTAATATGTGCACTATAAGGTGTATGTAATATGTGCACTATATGGTGTATGTAATATGTGCACTATAAGGTGTATGTAATGTGTGCACTATAAGGTGTATGTAATGTGTGCACTATAAGGTGTATGTAATATGTGCACTATAAGGTGTATGTAATATGTGCACTATAAGGTGTATGTAATGTGTGCACTATAAGGTGTATGTAATATGTGCACTATACGGTGTATGTAATATGTGCACTATAAGGTGTATGTAATATGTGCACTATATGGTGTATGTAATATGTGCACTATAAGGTGTATGTAATGTGTGCACTATAAGGTGTATGTAATGTGTGCACTATAAGGTGTATGTAATGTGTGCACTATAAGGTGTATGTAATATGTGCACTATAAGGTGTATGTAATATGTGCACTATAAGGTGTAGGTAATATGAGCAATATAAGGTGTAGGTAATATGTGCACTATAAGGTGTATGTAATATATGCACTATAAGGTGTAGGTAATATGTGCCCTATAAGGTGTATGTAATATGTGCACTATAAGGTGTATGTAATATGTGCACTATACGGTGTATGTAATATGTGCACTATACGGTATATGTAATATGTGCACTATATGGTGTATTTAAAGGGACATTTAACCCAAATGTTTTCTTTCATGATTCAGATAGAAAATATCATTTTAAACAACTTTCTGATTTACTTCTGTTATCTAATTTGCTTCATTCTCTTGATATTCCTTCCTGAAAAGCATATTTAGATAGGCTCAGTAGCTTCTGATTGGTGGCTCATGTGATTGGCTGACCCATGTGCATTGCTATTTCTTTAACAAAGGATATATAAATAATGAAGCAAATTACATAATATAAGTCAATTGGAATTTTGTTTAAAATTGTATTCTGTGTCTGAATCATGAAAGAAAAAATGTGGGTTTAATGTCCCTTTAATATATGCACTATAAGGTGTATGTAATGTGTGCACTATAAGGTGTATGTAATATGTGCACTATAAGGTGTATGTAATATGTGCACTATAAGGTGTATGTAATATATGCACTATAAGGTGTATATAATATGTGCACTATAAAGTGTATGTAATATGTGCACTATAAGGTGTAGGTAATGTGTACACTATAAGGTGTATGCAATATGTGCACTATAAGGTGTATGTAATATGTGCACTATAAGGTGTATGTAATATGTGCACTATAAGGTGTATGTAATATGTATACTATAAGGAGTATGTAATATGTGCACTATAAGGTGTATGTAATATGTGCACTATAAGGTGTATGTAATATGTGCACTATAAGGTGTAGGTAATATGTGCACTATAAGGTGTATGTAATATGTGAACTATAAGATGTATGTAATATGTGCACTATAAGGTGTATGTAATATGTGTACTATAAGGCGTATGTAATATGTGCACTATAAGGTGTAGGTAATATGTGCACTATAAGGTGTATGTAATATGTACACTATAAGGAGTATGTAATATGTACATTATAAGATGTATGTAATATGTGCACTATAAGGTGTATGTAATATGTGCACTATAAGGTGTATGTAATATGTGCACTATAAGGTGTATGTAATATGTGCACTATATGGTGTATGTAATGTGTGCACTATAAGGTGTATGTAATATGTGCACTATATGGTATATGTAATATGTGCACTATAAGGTGTATGTAATATGTGCACTATATGGTGTATGTAATATGTGCACTATAAGGTGTATGTAATGTGTGCACTATAAGGTGTATGTAATGTGTGCACTATAAGGTGTGTATGTAATATGTGCACTATAAGGTGTATGTAATATGTGCACTATAAGGTGTATGTAATGTGTGCACTATAAGGTGTATGTAATATGTGCACTATACGGTGTATGTAATATGTGCACTATAAGGTGTATGTAATATGTGCACTATATGTTGTATGTAATATGTGCACTATAAGGTGTATGTAATGTGTGCACTATAAGGTGTATGTAATGTGTGCACTATAAGGTGTATGTAATATGTGCACTATATGGTGTATGTAATATGTGCACTATACGGTGTAGGTAGGTAATATGTGCACTATAAGGTGTATGTAATATGTGCACTTTAAGTTGTAGGTAGGTAATATGTGCACTATAAGGTGTATATAATATATGCACTATAAGGTGTATGTAATATGTGCACTATAAGGTGTATTTAATATGTGCACTATAAGGTGTAGGTAGGTAATATGTGCACTATAAGGTGTATGTAATATGTGCACTATAAGGTGTAGGTAGGTAATATGTGCACTATAAGGTGTATGTAATATGTGCACTATAAGGTGTATGTAATGTGTGCACTATAAGGTGTATGTAATATGTGCACTATAAGGTGTATGTAATATTTGCACTATAAGATGTATGTAATGTGTGCACTATAAGGTGTATGTAATATGTGCACTATAAGGTGTATGTAATATGTGCACTATAAGGTGTAGGTAATATGAGCACTATAAGGTGTAGGTAATATGTGCACTATAAGGTGTATGTAATATGTGCACTATAAGGTGTAGGTAGGTAATATGTGCACTATAAGGTGTATATAATATATGCACTATAAGGTGTATGTAATATGTGCACTATAAGGTGTAGGTAGGTAATATGTGCAGCATAAGGTGTATGTAATATGTGCACTATAAGGTGTATGTAATATGTGCACTATAAGGTGTAGGTAGGTAATATGTGCACTATAAAGTGTATGTAATATTTGCACTATAAGGTGTATGTAATATGTGCACTATAAGGTGTAGGTAATGTGTACACTATAAGGTGTATGCAATATGTGCACTATAAGGTGTATGTAATATGTGCACTATAAGGTGTATGTAATATGTGCACTATAAGGTGTAGGTAATATGTGCACTATAAGGTGTATGTAATATGTATACTATAAGGAGTATGTAATATGTGCACTATAAGGTGTATGTAATATGTGCACTATAAGGTGTATGTAATATGTGCACTATAAGGTGTAGGTAATATGTGCACTATAAGGTGTATGTAATATGTACACTATAAGGAGTATGTAATATGTGCACTATAAGATGTATGTAATATGTGCACTATAAGGTGTATGTAATATGTGCACTATAAGGTGTATGTAATATGTGCACTATAAGGTGTATGTAATATGTGCACTATATGGTGTATGTAATGTGTGCACTATAAGGTGTATGTAATATGTGCACTATACGGTGTATGTAATATGTGCACTATAAGGTGTATGTAATATGTGCACTATAAGGTGTATGTAATATGTGCACTATAAGGTGTATGTAATGTGTGCACTATAAGGTGTATGTAATATGTGCACTATACAGTGTATGTAATATGTGCACTATAAGGTGTATGTAATATGTGCACTATATGGTGTATGTAATATGTGCACTATAAGGTGTATGTAATATGTGCACTATAAGGTGTATGTAATGTGTGCACTATAAGGTGTTTTTAATGTGTGCACTATAAGGTGTATGTAATATGTGCACTATATGGTGTATGTAATATGTGCACTATAAGGTGTATGTAATGTGTGCACTATAAGGTGTATGTAATATGTGCACTATAAGGTGTATGTAATATGTGCACTATAAGGTGTATGTAATATGTGCACTATAAGGTGTATGTAATATGTGCACTATAAGGTGTATGTAATGTGTGCACTATAAGGTGTATGTAATATGTGCACTATAAGGTGTATGTAATATTTGCACTATAAGATGTATGTAATGTGTGCACTATAAGGTGTATGTAATATGTGCACTATAAGGTGTATGTAATATGTCTACTATAAGGTGTAGGTAATATGAGCACTATAAGGTGTAGGTAATATGTGCACTATAAGGTGTATGTAATATGTGCACTATAAGGTGTAGGTAGGTAATATGTGCACTATAAGGTGTATATAATATATGCACTATAAGGTGTATGTAATATGTGCACTATAAGGTGTAGGTAGGTAATATGTGCAGCATAAGGTGTATGTAATATGTGCACTATAAGGTGTATGTAATATGTGCACTATAAGGTGTAGGTAGGTAATATGTGCACTATAAGGTGTATATAATATATGCACTATAAGGTGTATGTATAATGTAATATGTGCACTATGAGGTGTATGTAATATGTGCACTATACGGTGTAGGTAGGTAATATGTGCACTATAAGGTGTATGTAATATGTGCACTATAAGGTGTAGGTAGGTAATATGTGCACTATAAGGTGTATATAATATATGCACTATAAGGTGTATGTAATATGTGCACTATAAGGTGTATTTAATATGTGCACTATAAGGTGTAGGTAGGTAATATGTGCACTATAAGGTGTATGTAATATGTGCACTATAAGGTGTATGTAATATGTGCACTATAAGGTGTATTTAATATGTGCACTATAAGGTGTAGGTAGGTAATATGTGCACTATAAGGTGTATGTAATATGTGCACTATAAGGTGTCGGTAGGTAATATGTGCACTATAAGGTGTAGGTAATATGTGCCCTATAAGGTGTATGTAATATGTGCACTATAAGGTATATGTAATATGTGCACTATACGGTGTATGTAATATGTGCACTATACGGTATATGTAATATGTGCACTATATGGTGTATTTAAAGGGACATTTAACCCAAATGTTTTCTTTCATGATTCAGATAGAAAATATCATTTTAAACAACTTTCTGATTTACTTCTGTTATCTAATTTGCTTCATTCTCTTGATATTCCTTCCTGAAAAGCATATCTAGATAGGCTCAGTAGCTTCTGATTGGTGGCTCATGTGATTGGCTGACCCATGTGCATTGCTATTTCTTTAACAAAGGATATATAAATAATGAAGCAAATTACATAATATGTCAATTGGAATTTTGTTTAAAATTGTATTCTGTGTCTGAATCATGAAAGAAAAAATGTGGGTTTAATGTCCCTTTAATATATGCACTATAAGGTGTATGTAATGTGTGCACTATAAGGTGTATGTAATATGTGCACTATAAGGTGTATGTAATATGTGCACTATAAGGTGTATGTAATATATGCACTATAAGGTGTATATAATATGTGCACTATAAAGTGTATGTAATATTTGCACTATAAGGTGTAGGTAATGTGTACACTATAAGGTGTATGCAATATGTGCAGTATAAGGTGTATGTAATATGTGCACTATAAGGTGTAGGTAATATGTGCACTATAAGGTGTAGGTAATATGTGCACTATAAGGTGTATGTAATATGTATACTATAAGGAGTATGTAATATGTGTACTGTAAGGTGTATGTAATATGTGCACCATAAGGTGTATGTAATATGTGCACTATAAGGTGTAGGTAATATGTGCACTATAAGGTGTATGTAATATGTGAACTATAAGATGTATGTAATATGTGCACTATAAGGTGTATGTAATATGTGCACTATAAGGTGTATGTAATATGTGCACTATAAGGTGTATGTAATATGTGCACTATAAGGTGTAGGTAATATGTGCACTATAAGGTGTATGTAATATGTACACTATAAGGAGTATGTAATATGTGCACTATAAGGTGTATGTAATATGTGCACTATAAGGTGTATGTAATATGTGCACTATAAGGTGTATGTAATATGTGCACTATATGGTGTATGTAATGTGTGCACTATAAGGTGTATGTAATATGTGCACTATACGGTGTATGTAATATGTGCACTATAAGGTGTATGTAATATGTGCACTATATGGTGTATGTAATATGTGCACTATAAGGTGTATGTAATGTGTGCACTATAAGGTGTATGTAATGTGTGCACTATAAGGTGTATGTAATATGTGCACTATAAGGTGTATGTAATATGTGCACTATAAGGTGTATGTAATGTGTGCACTATAAGGTGTATGTAATATGTGCACTATACGGTGTATGTAATATGTGCACTATAAGGTGTATGTAATATGTGCACTATATGGTGTATGTAATATGTGCACTATAAGGTGTATGTAATGTGTGCACTATAAGGTGTATGTAATGTGTGCACTATAAGGTGTATGTAATATGTGCACTATAAGGTGTATGTAATGTGTGCACTATAAGGTGTATGTAATGTGTGCACTATAAGGTGTATGTAATATGTGCACTATAAGGTGTATGTAATATGTGCACTATAAGGTGTAGGTAATATGAGCAATATAAGGTGTAGGTAATATGTGCACTATAAGGTGTATGTAATATATGCACTATAAGGTGTAGGTAATATGTGCCCTATAAGGTGTATGTAATATGTGCACTATAAGGTGTATGTAATATGTGCACTATACGGTGTATGTAATATGTGCACTATACGGTATATGTAATATGTGCACTATATGGTGTATTTAAAGGGACATTTAACCCAAATGTTTTCTTTCATGATTCAGATAGAAAATATCATTTTAAACAACTTTCTGATTTACTTCTGTTATCTAATTTGCTTCATTCTCTTGATATTCCTTCCTGAAAAGCATATTTAGATAGGCTCAGTAGCTTCTGATTGGTGGCTCATGTGATTGGCTGACCCATGTGCATTGCTATTTCTTTAACAAAGGATATATAAATAATGAAGCAAATTACATAATATAAGTCAATTGGAATTTTGTTTAAAATTGTATTCTGTGTCTGAATCATGAAAGAAAAAATGTGGGTTTAATGTCCCTTTAATATATGCACTATAAGGTGTATGTAATGTGTGCACTATAAGGTGTATGTAATATGTGCACTATAAGGTGTATGTAATATGTGCACTATAAGGTGTATGTAATATATGCACTATAAGGTGTATATAATATGTGCACTATAAAGTGTATGTAATATGTGCACTATAAGGTGTAGGTAATGTGTACACTATAAGGTGTATGCAATATGTGCACTATAAGGTGTATGTAATATGTGCACTATAAGGTGTATGTAATATGTGCACTATAAGGTGTATGTAATATGTATACTATAAGGAGTATGTAATATGTGCACTATAAGGTGTATGTAATATGTGCACTATAAGGTGTATGTAATATGTGCACTATAAGGTGTAGGTAATATGTGCACTATAAGGTGTATGTAATATGTGAACTATAAGATGTATGTAATATGTGCACTATAAGGTGTATGTAATATGTGCACTATAAGGCGTATGTAATATGTGCACTATAAGGTGTAGGTAATATGTGCACTATAAGGTGTATGTAATATGTACACTATAAGGAGTATGTAATATGTACATTATAAGATGTATGTAATATGTGCACTATAAGGTGTATGTAATATGTGCACTATAAGGTGTATGTAATATGTGCACTATAAGGTGTATGTAATATGTGCACTATATGGTGTATGTAATGTGTGCACTATAAGGTGTATGTAATATGTGCACTATACGGTATATGTAATATGTGCACTATAAGGTGTATGTAATATGTGCACTATATGGTGTATGTAATATGTGCACTATAAGGTGTATGTAATGTGTGCACTATAAGGTGTATGTAATGTGTGCACTATAAGGTGTGTATGTAATATGTGCACTATAAGGTGTATGTAATATGTGCACTATAAGGTGTATGTAATGTGTGCACTATAAGGTGTATGTAATATGTGCACTATACGGTGTATGTAATATGTGCACTATAAGGTGTATGTAATATGTGCACTATATGTTGTATGTAATATGTGCACTATAAGGTGTATGTAATGTGTGCACTATAAGGTGTATGTAATGTGTGCACTATAAGGTGTATGTAATATGTGCACTATATGGTGTATGTAATATGTGCACTATACGGTGTAGGTAGGTAATATGTGCACTATAAGGTGTATGTAATATGTGCACTTTAAGTTGTAGGTAGGTAATATGTGCACTATAAGGTGTATATAATATATGCACTATAAGGTGTATGTAATATGTGCACTATAAGGTGTATTTAATATGTGCACTATAAGGTGTAGGTAGGTAATATGTGCACTATAAGGTGTATGTAATATGTGCACTATAAGGTGTAGGTAGGTAATATGTGCACTATAAGGTGTATGTAATATGTGCACTATAAGGTGTATGTAATATGTGCACTATAAGGTGTATTTAATATGTGCACTATAAGGTGTAGGTAGGTAATATGTGCACTATAAGGTGTATGTAATATGTGCACTATAAGGTGTAGGTAGGTAATATGTGCACTATAAGGTGTATGTAATGTGTGCACTATAAGGTGTATGTAATATGTGCACTATAAGGTGTATGTAATATGTGCACTATAAGGTGTATGTAATATATGCACTATAAGGTGTAGGTAATATGTGCCCTATAAGGTGTATGTAATATGTGCACTATAAGGTGTATGTAATATGTGCACTATACGGTGTATGTAATATGTGCACTATACGGTATATGTAATATGTGCACTATATGGTGTATTTAAAGGGACATTTAACCCAAATGTTTTCTTTCATGATTCAGATAGAAAATATCATTTTAAACAACTTTCTGATTTACTTCTGTTATCTAATTTGCTTCATTCTCTTGATATTCCTTCCTGAAAAGCATATCTAGATAGGCTCAGTAGCTTCTGATTGGTGGCTCATGTGATTGGCTCACCCATGTGCATTGCTATTTCTTTAACAAAGGATATATAAATAATGAAGCAAATTACATAATATAAGTCAATTGGAATTTTGTTTAAAATTGTATTCTGTGTCTGAATCATGAAAGAAAAAATGTGGGTTTAATGTCGCTTTAATATATGCACTATAAGGTGTATGTAATGTGTGCACTATAAGGTGTATGTAATATGTGCACTATAAGGTGTATGTAATATGTGCACTATAAGGTGTATATAATATGTGCACTATAAAGTGTATGTAATATTTGCACTATAAGGTGTATGTAATATGTGCACTATAAGGTGTAGGTAATGTGTACACTATAAGGTGTATGCAATATGTGCACTATAAGGTGTATGTAATATGTGCACTATAAGGTGTATGTAATATGTGCACTATAAGGTGTAGGTAATATGTGCAATATATGGTGTATGTAATATGTGCACTATAAGGTGTATGTAATGTGTGCACTATAAGGTGTATGTAATATGTGCACTATAAGGTGTATGTAATATGTGCACTATAAGGTGTATGTAATATGTGCACTATAAGGTGTATGTAATGTGTGCACTATAAGGTGTATGTAATATGTGCACTATAAGGTGTAGGTAATATGTGCACTATAAGGTGTATGTAATATGTGCACTATAAGGTGTATGTAATGTGTGCACTATAAGGTGTGTATGTAATATGTGCACTATAAGGTGTATGTAATATGTGCACTATAAGGTGTATGTAATGTGTGCACTATAAGGTGTATGTAATATGTGCACTATACGGTGTATGTAATATATGCAGTATAAGGTGTATGTAATATGTGCACTATATGGTGTATGTAATATGTGCACTATAAGGTGTATGTAATGTGTGCACTATAAGGTGTATGTAATGTGTGCACTATAAGGTGTATGTAATATGTGCACTATATGGTTTATGTAATATGTGCACTATAAGGTGTATGTAATGTGTGCACTATAAGGTGTATGTAATGTGTGCACTATAAGGTGTATGTAATATGTGCACTATAAGGTGTATGTAATATGTGCACTATAAGGTGTAGGTAATATGTGCACTATAAGGTGTAGGTAATATGTGCACTATAAGGAAAGGAGTATGTAATATGTGCACTATAAGATGTATGTAATATGTGCACTATAAGGTGTATGTAATATGTATACTATAAGGAGTATGTAATATGTGCACTATAAGGTGTATGTAATATGTATACTATAAGATGTATGTAATATGTGCACAATAAGGTGTATGTAATGTGTGCACTATAAGGTGTTTGTAATATGTGCACTATAAGGTGTATGTCATATGTGCACTATAAGGTGTATGTAATGTGTGCACTATAAGGGAAGGCTTAAAGGGACATGAAACCCAAATTTTTTTTCTTTCATGATTTAGAAAGAGCATGCAATTTTAAACAACTTTCTATTTTACTTCTATTATCTCATTTGCTTCATTCCCTTGATATCCTTTGCTGAAAAGCATATCTAGATATGCTCTGTAGCTTCTAATTAGTGGCTGCATAAAGATGCCTCGTGTGAATGGCTCACCCATGTGCATTGTTATTTTTTCAACAATGGATATCTAAATAATTAAGCAAATTAGATAATATAAGTAAAATGGAATGTTATTTAAAATTGTATTCTCTACCTGAATCATGATAGAAAAAAATTGGGTTTATTGTCCCTTTAATACTAACTCACAAAGGAGGCTGCCTTAGAGTACAGAATAACTGTGTTGTAACAAATGATTTCCTGGGCACACCAGATGCACATTTACTGATTTACTGATTTACTGTAGAATTACACAACAAAATGAATTAGAAAACACCAACTGATAAATACTGATACATAAATCACTACTGCTAGACCAATCAGCTGCTGGAAGCACCGCACTCTCCTTTTGTTTTTTAACAATTCCAGGAATGGAGAGAAGCAAAACCTTTTACAAATGACTTAAACTATTACGGCTAGATTTAGAGTTTTGTCGGTAACGACCCGCGTAGCTAACGCATGCTTTTTTTTCCCCGCACCTTTTAAATACCGCTGGTATTTAGAGTTTACAGAATGGCTGCGTTTTCAGTGCGTTAGGCTCCAAAAAAGGAGCGTAGAGCATAATTTACCGCCACTGCAACTCTCGATACCAGCGGTGCTTACGGACGCGGCCAGCTTCAAAAACGTGCTCGTGCACGATTCCCCCATAGGAAACAATGGGGCAGTTTGAGCTGAAAAAAAACCTAACACCTGCAAAAAAGCAGCGTTAAAGTGAAGGTAAAGTTTCAGTTATTACAATGTTTCCCCTGTAAATACTACAAAAATAAATGTGAGTTTAAGTCATGAAAATTTTCAAATCGCTATATTTATGTATTTATTACCTTTTCTTCTATCCGATTCAGCACACTGTTAAAACTACCCGTTTTTTCTTTTTTTTTTCTTATCCCGGTCACGTTTTTTTCATGGCCAATTGAAACCCTGGCCGTTAGGCGGCCGTCAAATTACGTCACCGCAAAACTCTTCTAAATGTGCATGCGTTGGATTCATTTACTACCTCTTAGTCTCAACGCGCGTTCAAGATTAGCACATTTTTTAGGCCACGCAGGCGCAAATCCAATTGATGGCGAATGGTGCGCATGCGCAATTGCTCCGGCAAACGGGAGCACACTTTTTGAATGACGTACAGAGCGGGTGGCACCGCTCTGTACGTAATCTACTGAATAATCAGGAAATCAATGGAGGGAGGAGCGACGAACGGCCGGGACAGTAAATATACAATGTTTGAAATCAATAATATATATACAAATGTAAAAAATTAATTTAGCGATCATGGTATTTAGTAAATAAGTAATATATTAAAGCCAACAAAAACGCAAAACTTTACCTTCACTTTAAGCTCCTAACACAGCCCCATTGTTTCCTATGGGGAAACACTTCCTATGTCTGCACCTAACACCCTAACATGTACCCGAGTCTAAATACCCCTAACCTTACACTTATTAACCCCTAATCTGACGCCCCCGCTATCGCTGACCCCTGCATATTATTATTAACCCCTAATCTGCCGCTCCGTACATCGCCGCAACCTACATTATAGCTATGTACCCCTAATCTGCTGCCCCTAACACCGCCGACCCCTATATTATATTTATTAAACCCTAATCTGCCCCCCTCAACGTCGCCGACACCTACCTACACTTATTAACCCCTAATCTGCCGACCGGACCTCACCGCTACTATAATAATTGTATTAACCCCTAAAGCTAAGTCTAACCATAACCCTAACACCCCCCTAAGTTAAATATAATTTAAATCTAACTAAATAAATTAACTCTTATTAAATAAATTATTCCTATTTAAAGCTAAATACTTACCTGTAAAATAAATCCTAATATAGCTACAATATAAATTATAATTATATTGTAGCTATTTTATGATTTATATTTATTTTACAGGCAACTTTGTAATTATTTTAACCAGGTACAATAGCTATTAAATAGTTAATAACTATTTAATAGCTACCTAGTTAAAATAATTACAAAATTACCTGTAAAATAAATCCTAACCTAAGTTACAATTAAACCTAACACTACACTATCAATAAATTAATTAAATAAAATACCTACAATTATCTACAATTAAACCTAACACTACACTATCAATAAATTAATTAAATACAATACCTACAATTAAATACAATTAAATAAACTAACTAAAGTACAAAAAATAAAAAAGAACTAAGTTACAAAAAATAATTTTTTTTTACAAACATTAGAAAAATATTACAATTTTAAACTAATTACACCTACTCTAAGCCCCCTAATAAAATAACAAAGCCCCCCAAAATAAAAAAAATGCCCTACCCTATTCTAAAATTAAAATAGAAATGCTCTTTTACCTTACCAGCCCTTAAAAGGGCCATTTGCGGGGCAGATTGAGCTCGCATTCTATTGGCTGTCCCGATCAGCCAATAGAATGCAAGCTCAATCTGATTGGCTGATCGGATCAGCCAATCGAATTGAACTTGATTCTGATTGGCTGATTCCATCAGCCAATCAGAATTTTCCTACCTTAATTCCGATTGGCTTATAGAATCCTATCAGCCAATCGGAATTCGAGGGACGCCATCTTGGATGACGTCCCTTAAAGGAACCTTCATTCGTCGTCTAGTCGTCGGAAGAAGAGGATGGATCCGCGCTGGAGGTCTTCAAGATGGAGCCGGTCGTCATCGGATGGAAGAACATAGAAGATGCCTCCTGGACGAAGATATTTGCCGGTCCGGATGTCCTCTTCTGCCCGCTTGGATCAAGACTTCAGCCGGAGGATGGATGTCTACAGCCCCCCGCTTGGGCTTGGATCAAGACATCGGAGCCTGGACGGATCGCTGATACCCGGCGAGGTGAAGATAAGGTAGGAAGATCTTCAGGGGCTTAGTGTTAGGTTTATTTAAGGGGGGTTTGGGTTAGATTAGGGGTATGTGTGTGGTGGGTTGTAATGTTGGGGGGGGGTATTGTATGTTTTTTTTCCAGGCAAAAGAGCTGAATTCTTTGGGGCATGCCCCGCAAATGGCCCTTTTAAGGGCTGGTAAGGTAAAAGAGCTTTTCTATTTTAATTTTAGAATAGGGTAGGGCATTTTTTTATTTTGGGGGGCTTTGTTATTTTATTAGGGGGCTTAGAGTAGGTGTAATTAGTTTAAAATTGTTGTAATATTTTTCTGTTTGTAAATATTTTTTTATTTTTTGTAACTTAGTTCTTTTTTATTTTTTGTACTTTAGTTAGTTTATTTAATTGTATTTAATTGTAGGTATTTTATTTCATTAATTTATTGATAGTGTAGTGTTAGGTTTAATTGTAGATAATTGTAGGCATTTTATTTAATTAATTTATTGATAGTGTAGTGTTAGGTTTAATTGTAACTTAGGTTAGGATTTATTTTACAGGTAATTTTGTAATTATTTTAACTAGGTAGCTATTAAATAGTTATTAACTATTTAATAGCTATTGTACCTGGTTAAAATAATTACAAAGTTGCCTGTAAAATAAATATTAATCCTAAAATAGCTACAATATAATTATAATTTATATTGTAGCTATATTAGGGTTTATTTTACAGGTAAGTATTTAGCTTTAAATAGGAATAATTTATTTAATAAGAGTTAATTTATTTCGTTAGATTTAAATTATATTTAACTTAGGGGGGTGTTAGGGTTATGGTTAGACTTATCTTTAGGGGTTAATACATTTATTATAGTAGAGGTGAGGTCCGGTCGGCAGATTAGGGGTTAATAAGTGTAGGTAAGTGTCGGTGATTTTGAGGGGGGCAGATTAAGGGTTAATAAATATAATATAGGGGTTGGCGGTGTTAGGGGCAGCAGATTAGGGGTACATAAGTATAACGTAGCTGGCGGCGGTGTGCGGTCGGCAGATTAGGGGTTAAAAAATTTAATCGAGTGGCGGCGATGTGGGGGGGCCTCGGTTTAGGGGTGCATAGGTAGTTTATGGGTGTTAGTGTACTTTAGAGCACAGTAGTTAAGAGCTTTATGAACCGGCGTTAGCCCAAAAAGCTCTTAACTCCTGTTTTTTTTCTGCGGCTGGAGTTTTGTCGTTAGATTTCTAACGCTCACTTCAGCCAAGACTCTAAATACCAGCGTTAGAAAGATCCCATTGAAAAGATAGGATACGCAATTGGCGTAGGGGGATCTGCGGTATGGAAAAGTCGCGGCTGCAAAGTGAGCGTTAGACCCTTTAATGACTCACTCCAAATACCAGCGGTAGCCCAAAACCAGCGTTAGGAGCCTCTAACGCTGGTTTTGACGGCTAACGCCAAACTCTAAATCTAGCCGTTAGTTTGTCTCTTTCTGTTTTTCTGTTGCTGTTTCTATTTTAGAAGCTAATGAAGTTTATGGGGTTGATTTATGAAGCAGCGGATGATGCTTCCTACCCTAAGAACTAGTGGTCATAAGACTGCTGCTCCTTAACTCGTGCGCACCTCTGAGACAGTGGACACAAGTCGTCCCGATTTTGTATGATCAGGATGATTGATACCCCTTGCTAGTGGCCGATTGGTCGCGAATGTGCAGGGGGCGGTATTGCACAAGCATTTCATTAGAAATGCTTGTGCAATGATAAATGCTGACAGCGTATGCTGTCGGCATTTATCGATGTGCGACTGACATGATCTGCTACAGCGAATCATGTTCGCCAGCACATTAGTAAATCGGCCCCTATGTGTAACTGACACCGTTATCTCTATCCTCTGTTTTCTGCGTTTTCTGCTAGATCTCATGTGTATTATCACTTCTGACTACATCACTAATACCTATATTGTACAATTACTAGTGTTATAGCTTCCTAAAAGTAACTGTGGCCCCTGAGAGACAATAAATCTCTTTATAATTAAAGGGACACTAAACCCAAAAATGTTCTTTCATGATTCAGATAGAACAGCAATTGTAATCAACTTTCTATTTTACTCCTATTATCAAATTGTATTCATTCTCTTCCCATCTTTATTTGAAAGTATTAATGTAAAGCTTAGCAGCTGGTCCATTTTCAGTTCAGAACCTGGGTTACACTTGCTTATTGGTGGCTACCGGTAAAACAAAGGCTAAATCACTGCGCTTAAAGGGACAGTCTACAATAGAATTGGTATTGTTTTAAAAGATAGATAATCCCTTTATTACCCATTCCCCAGTTTTGCATAACCAACACAGTTATATTAAAATACTTTTTACCTTTGTGATTACCTTGTATCTAAGCATCTTCTGACAGCCCCCTGATCACATGACTGACTATATATAATCTATTGAGTTGCATTTACTACTGTATTGTGCTAAATCTTAAATAACTCCCCGGGCGTGAACAGTGTTATCTATATGGCCCACATAAACTTATAAGTCTCTTGTTGTTAAAAGCTATTTAAAAAGCATGTGATTAGAGGCAGCCCTCAAGGGCTTAGATATTAGCATATGAGCCTACCTAGGGTTAGTTTCAACTAAGAATACTAAGAGAACAAAGCAAATTTGATGATAAAAGTAAATTAGAAAGTTGATTAAAATTACAAGTCCTATCTGAATAATGAAAGTTTAATTTTGACTAGACTGTCCCTTTAAGAAAGGATACTGTCAAATAAAGCCACAGTTATAGGGAATCTCCCTTAATCCCTATTATAGAAGGTAAATACACAAAGAAAATGAAGTGTGTGATGACACACACAAAATTAAAACTGAGGCGCTCAGAGGAGCAGTATCCGGCTTCCAGATAATATAAAAATGGGTATATTTATTTATACATGATAAAAAAGATGCAACTAAGAGTTAAAAACCTATACACATGAAAATGAGGCAATACAATAAAACAATGTGGCAATGAATATACACATATAGCAATGAATATAGTAGACATGTGCAGCCGCAAAAAATTCGGTTTGGTTCGGATCGATTCGGACCGATTAGAATTTCGGTTCGGATCGATTTGAATTCGGAAAAAATCAAATGAATTCGTTTCGGATTAATTCGGATTCTTTCGGATTCGAAAAAATTCGGTTAGCATTCGTTTCGGTTCGATTCGATTCGGTTCGAAACGATTCGGATTTTCAGAAATTCGGTCACTGTAAAGTGGGATGTGCTGTGTATTACACTAGTATACTAGTGAAATACACAGCCATCCGAATCCATCCAAATCTACCGAATAAATTCGAATCAATTCGGATTTATTCGGTAGATTCGGAACTACCGCAATTCGGAAATTCGAATCGATCCGAATCCCGAATTCGAACAAATTTGTCCGAATTTCGATTCGGGCAGAACCGAATCGCACATGTCTAGAATATACACATATAGCAACGAATATACACATATAGCAATGAATATGCACATTTAGCCATACATATGGGAGGCAACGGTTAAAAAGGTCTAAAGAACAAGAGGAATAAGATTGGTAATGTGTAGCAAATCGGACCGCTTTTTTTAATTGCAGTTGCGGTCTTCACTGTAGTGAATTGTGCTGGCTGCGGAAGCCTAACTTGGCCAAAAAACAGAGCAACACGTTTCAGCAAACTTTCCTTTCTCAAGCTCTCAGATTACCAATCTGATTCCTCTTGTTCTTTGGACTTTGCTGTTGTCCTTTTTAACGTTGCCTCCCATATGTATGGCTAAACCATATGTGTATTTTCATTGCTATATGTGTATATTCATTGCTATATGTGTATATTCATTGCTATATGTGCATATTCATTGCTATATGTGCATATTCATTGCTATATGTGCATATTCATTGCTATATGTGCATATTCATTGCTATATGTGTATATTCATTGCTATATGTGCATATTCATTGCTATGTGTATATTCATTGCTATATGTGTATATTCATTGCTATATGTGCATATTCATTGCTATGTGTATATTCATTGCTATATGTGCATATTCATTGCTATATGTGTATATTCATTGCTATATGTGTATATTCATTGCTATATGTGCATATTCATTGCTATATGTGCATATTCATTGCTATATGTGTATATTCATTGCTATATGTGTATATGCATTGCTATATGTGTATATTCATTGCTATGTGTATATTCATTGCTATATGTGTATATTCATTGCTATATGTGTATATTCATTGCTATATGTGTATATTCATTGCTATATGTGTATTTTCATTGCTATATGTGCATATTCATTGCTATATGTGTATATTCATTGCTATATGTGTATATTCATTGCTATATGTGCATATTCATTGCTATATGTGCATATTCATTGCTATATGTGCATATTAATTGCTATATGTGTATATTCATTGCTATATGTGTATATTCATTGCTATATGTGCATATTCATTGCTATATGTGTATATTCATTGCTATATATGTATATTCATTGCTATATGTGTATATTTATTGATATATGTGTATATTCATTGCTATATGTGTATATTCATTGCTATATGTGTATATTCATTGCTATATGTGTATATTCATTGCTATGTGTATATTCATTGCTATATGTGTATATTCATTGCTATATGTGTATATTCATTGCTATGTGTATATTCATTGCTATATGTGTATATTCAATGCTATATGTGTATATTCATTGCTATGTGTATATTCATTGCTATATGTGTATATTCATTGCTATGTGTATATTCATTGCTATATGTGTATATTCATTGCTATATGTGTATATTCATTGCTATGTGTATATTCATTGCTATATGTGTATATTCATTGCTATGTGTATATTCATTGCTATATGTGTATATTCATTGCTATATGTGTATATTCATTGCTATGTGTATATTCATTGCTATATGTGTATTTTCATTGCTATGTGTGTATATTCATTGCTATATGTGTATATTCATTGCTATATGTGTATATTCATTGCTATGTGTATATTCATTGCTGTGTATATTCAATGCTATATGTATATATTCATTGCTATGTGTATATTCATTGCTATATGTGTATATTCATTGCTATATGTGTATATTCATTGCTATATGTGTATATTCATTGCTATATGTGTATATTCATTGCTATGTGTATATTCATTGCTATATGTGTATTTTCATTGCTATATGTGTATATTCATTGCTATATGTGTATATTCATTGCTATATGTGTATATTCATTGCTATATGTGTATATTCATTGCTATGTGTATATTCATTGCTATATGTATATATTCATTGCTATGTGTATATTCATTGCTATATGTGTATATTCATTGCTATATGTGTATATTCATTGCTATATGTGTATATTCATTGCTATGTGTATATTCATTGCTATATGTGTATATTCATTGCTATGTGTATATTCATTGCTATATGTGTATATTCATTGCTATATGTGTATATTCATTGCTATATGTGTATATTCATTGCTATGTGTATATTCATTGCTATATGTGTATATTCATTGCTATATGTGTATATTCATTGCTATATGTGTATATTCATTGCTATATGTGTATTTTCATTGCTATGTGTGTATATTCATTGCTATATGTGTATATGCATTGCTATATGTGTATATTCATTGCTATGTGTATATTCATTGCTGTGTATATTCAATGCTATATGTGTATATTCATTGCTATATGTGTATATTCATTGCTATATGTGTATATTCATTGCTATATGTGTATATTCATTGCTATGTGTATATTCATTGCTATATGTGTATATTCATTGCTATGTGTATATTCATTGCTATGTGTATATTCATTGCTATATGTGTATATTCATTGCTATGTGTATATTCATTGCTATGTGTATATTCATTGCTATATGTGTATATTCATTGCTATATGTGTATATTCATTGCTATATGTGTATATTCATTGCTATATGTGCATATTCATTGCTATATGTGTATATTCATTGCTATATGTGTATATTCATTGCTATATGTGTATATTCATTGCTATATGTGCATATTCATTGCTATATGTGTATATTCATTG
This sequence comes from Bombina bombina, assembly GCF_027579735.1. Taxonomy (NCBI): domain Eukaryota; kingdom Metazoa; phylum Chordata; class Amphibia; order Anura; family Bombinatoridae; genus Bombina; species Bombina bombina. Next base: position 42,016,442 of record NC_069502.1, read on the forward strand.
CTATGTGTATATTCATAGCTATGTGTATATTCATTGCTATGTGTATATTCATTGCTATATGTGTATATTCATTGCTATATGTGTATATTCATTGCCACATTGTTTTATTGTATTGCCTCATTTTCATGTGTATAGGTTTTTAACTCTTATTTGTGTGTTTTTTATCATGTATAAATAAATATACCCATTTTTATATTATCTGAAAGCTGGATACTGCATATATTAAGCTCCTCCTTCTAGTGAACTACTTGTGCAATGCCGCCACCTGCAGATTTGCGGCCAATCGGCCACTAGCAGGGGGTGTCAATCAACCTGATCGCATTCGATTGGGTTGATTGCTGTCCGCCACTCAGACGGCGGACCAGTTATAGCGCGGCGGTCTTAAGACAACTGCTTCTTAACTGCTGTTTCCGGCGAGCCTGAAGGCTCGCACGGAAACAGGGGCATTACGGGCCATTCCGCCCTTGATAATTCAACCCCATAGGGTGAGTTGATGACAAGAGATATATATGCAGCCACCAATCATTAGCTCGCAACCAGTAATGCATTGCTGATCCTGAGCCTATCTAGATATGCTTTTTAACAAAGGATATAAAGAGAACAAAGCTAATTAAATAATAGAAGTATATTGAAAGGTTATTTAAAATTGAAGGCTATGAGGGCCAATTAATCAAGCTTCGTATGGAGCTTGATTTCAGCTGTTTCCGTGTGAGCCTTCGGTCTTAAGACTGCTGCTCCTTAACTTGTCCGCCACCTCTGAGGCGGAGGACAGCAATCCATCTGATCATATACGATCGGGTTGATTAACACCCCCTGCTAGCAGCCGATTCTGCAGGGGGCGGCATTGCACAAGCAGTTCACAATGAATGCTTGTGCAATGATAAATGCCGTCAGAGCATGCAGTCCGCATTTATCGATGTGCAGCACACATGTTCCGCTACAGCGGATCATGTCCGTTGGCACATTGTTAAATCGGCCCCTATATCTGTAAACAAAAGTTTCATTTTGACTTATAGTCCCTTTAAATTCACCTAAATTTAAATAGCCCAAAATTGACCCCATACTTAAATATACCCCCCCCCCAAATGTACACCTTATGTAAATATAAGAACTTGAAATTAACCCCTACTGAAATTAAACCACTTTCAATTTAACCTCCTTCTTAAATATAAAAATCTCTAAAATGAACTCCTACCTCAGTTTTACCAAACTTAATATAACTCTCTGCCTAAAAGTAATCCACAAACTTAAGACGAACTATAAGTATTTTCCCCTCTAATATTAATACCTCTGAATATGACCCTCATTCCTTATTTTTCCAATCAGTGATTTGACTGACTGGAGCAGGTTATTTGCTGATCTCACAGAGCTTCTGTAAGTACTAGGTGAGTTTTCTTACCATGGTTTCCAAAAGCTCCTCTGTTTTCAAAAACTGGTGAGTTTCAGAACATAATTTTACAATGGCCTTATATATACAGCTACCATAAGATAATGTAGGAGTATGTGATAAGGTTTGGACAGAATTTGATAGCACATTGATATCTCATATTTACATTCCTATAGCATGTGTTATCTACATGCTATCTGTATGCTATCTATATGTTATCTGGAGAAGAAAAGCACTCACATTTAGATTCTACAGAATGCATATCTAAGTTAAACAAAAATATATCTTTAAAAACAATTATATTTATTGAATTTATATTAAATAACAATCATGCATTTACCTTTACATGGTAAACAGTGCAAAAAAGAACATATTTATTTAAATAAATATGCCAGAAAAGCAAATACAGTATCTGAAAACAAAGAACAATAAAAGAAGTCACAAGTAGATAAGAATAAATAAGTCTAAACACAGATGTTACTTAGTAGTTGTAAAGGGGCGCACTGACAAAAAAACAGCATGTAGATATTACAGTATCTCACAAAAGTGAGTACACCCCTCACATTTTTGTAAATATTTGATTATATCTTTTCATGTGACAACACTAAAGAAATGGCACTTTGTTACAATGTAAAGTAGTGAGTGTACAGCCTGTATAACAGTGTAAATTTGCTGTCCCCTCAAAATAACACAACACACAACCATTAATGTCTAAACCGTTGGCAACAAAAATGAGTACAGCCCAAAGTGGAAATGTCCAAATTGGGCCCAATTAGCCATTTTCCCTCCCCGGTGTCAAATGACTCGTTAGTGTTACAAGGTCTCAGGTGTGAATGGGGAGCAGGTGTGTTAAATTTGGTGTTATCACTCTCACTCTCTCTCATACTGGTCACTGGAAGTTCAACATGGCACCTCATGGCAAAGAACTCTCTGAGGATCTGAAAAAAAGAATTGTTGCTCTACATAAAGATGGCCTAGGCTATAAGAAGATTTCCAAGACCGTGAAACTGAGCTGCAGCATGGTGGGCAAGACCATACAGCAGTTTCACAGGACAGGTTCCACTCAGAACAGGCCTCGCCATGGTCGACCAAAGAAATTGAGTGTATGTGCTCAGCGTCATATCCAGAGGTTGTCTTTGGGAAATAGACGTATGAGTGCTGCCAGCATTGCTGCAGAGGATAAAGGGGTGGGGGTCAGCCTGTCAGTGCTCACACCATACGCCGCACCCTGCATCAAATTGGTCTGCATGGCTGTTGTCCCAGAAGGAAGCCTCTTTTAAAGATGATGCACAAGAAAGCCTGCAAACAGTTTGCTGAAGACAAGCAGACTAAGGACATGGATTACTAGAACAATGTCCTGTGGTCCGATGAGACGAAGATAAACTTATTTGGTTAAGATGGTGTCAAGCATGTGTGGTGGCAACCAGGTGAGGAGTACAAAGACAAGTGTGTCATGCCTACAGTCAAGCATGGTGGTGGGAGTGCCAAGGTCTGGGCCTGTATGAGTGCTGCTGGCACTGGGAAACTACAGTTCATTTAGGGAACCAGAGCATGATCCCCTCCCTTCGGAGACTGGGCCACAGGGCAGTATTCCAACATGATAATGACCCCAAACACACCTTCAAGACGACCACTGCCTTGCTAAAGAAGCTGAGGGTAAAGGTGATGGACTGGCCAAGCATGTCTCCAGACCTAAACCCTATTGAGCATCTGTGGGGCATCCTCAATTGGAAGGTGGGGGAGAGCAAGGTTTCTAACATCCACCAGCTCCGTGATGTCATCCATGCCCAAGAGGGTTAAGGAAGTGCTGGAAAATAATGGTGACCACACAAAATATTGACTGTGAAAAAGTAAATTGCGCTATATTCTGATCTATGTTGTAATATACTGTAAGGTGAAGTGTAGATCAGTTTTTCTGAATGTTAGCAATTATATATGTATTATATACCACATGTACCTAGTATTGATACATAATGAATGGCTTTTGAGTGCCTAGATAATTAATAAACATTCAGATTTTGATAAACTTGGGACATAATAAACTATTAGGGTCTCCGTATAACTTACAGTACTTCTGATGTTAATGTCCGTGTATATGAAATGAGGTAATCTTGGGATATATGACTCCAATGAGTGTCCAAATGCTTCAATATTTTTGTGAAAAATTCTTGATTCCTATTCAAACTTTGATGAATGGCACTTTAGATAGTGAACAGTCAAGATGCCTTTCTGTGCTGCTTTACTCCAGCCTGGTAATTCCCAAACTTGGCTCCGTTGGTAGTTACATGAAAATAGAAAAAAAGAAAAAGCGCACAAGGCAAGACTCAAGTGAAAGATTTTAATATACAATTGCACACGCAGATGCTATTGCACTTACTAGAAATAAATGTTAAAATAGCCTTCAGATGTAGCGTTCAATTGTTGGAACTCCCCGTCACTCACTATAGGCTGAGATGGACTGCCTCCTGCTGCTGCTTCATAAGCGTCTGACAGGGTTTTCCGGATACCCTGTGAGCGTGCTTAGTGGCTTGTTGAGGACAGTGGGACTCCGAGACAATGGCGCTTACTAGCTGTCAGCTGGTTCCTGATGCATTTCCCCCAGGCAATGGCCAGGCTTCTTTTCACCTGTGTAGGAGTGGTCTGACTTCTTCAGTATGCTGACCCTACTCGATAACATTTTCTCAAGTGAGCTAGCCCGACATGAAAATATGAATATTTCACATCCCAGTTTTCTTCACCTAGAAGAAAATGTTCTATTTATTCATAAATACATATTCCTTGGGGGAATTTGAGGTATGATTGGGATCATTGTCCTGATGGAAGTTCCAATGACGCCCAAGCTTCCTCACAGATGTCCATGGGCATCTAGAAGGGGGGCAAGAGGGGGCATCTGCCCCTCTGAATTTTCCTTCGCACCTGGAGTAAAACTGCAAAAAAAAAAAAGAAATTAGAATGTCCGTTTCTATGTCTTTTAATCTTTTTAATGTAATTTCATTTTAGAGGAAGAAGCATAGTATTCTGGGAGTTATAAAGCATTCTGGAATTTTTAATTCACCATTTTGCTTCTCAGTATTTTGTAAATGCAGTTTTGGACTCCAATTCCCAGCATGCATTATTTCCCTTTCTCTCCACAGTAGCTTCATCCCCTCACACACAGCAAGAGACTGTGAGGCCTATTTATCAAGCCGTCAAACGCAAATACGCTGGAATTCCGCAGCGTAATTGTGGAGAGCTTGATTAGCCTTAGTTATCAAAGCCTACAGACCGGCAAAAGTAGAAATCTGTGACGTAACATATCATCCGCCGGTCTCAGTCCGACACAGATCGATGCTTACGTCACTACAGATGTTCCGAATGCAAATTTGGCACTATCTGACTACTTTTGCTAGTTAACAAATAACTACCAGGTACGATCGCCACTATTCCGGACCAGCGTACCTGGTTTTCAATCCGCCGCCCTGGAGGTGGTGGATGTCATAGGAATCAATGGGAGTCTGAATGTAGCGAAAGCTTATGTTCGCTGCTGCCCGATATCCCATTGATTCCTATGGGAGAATAAAAGTTACGTTTACACCTAACACCCTACCATAAGCCCCGAGTCTAAACACCCCTAATCTGCCGCCCCTACACCGCTGCCACCTACATTAAACTTATTAACCCCTAATCTGCCGCCCCCTACACTGCCGCCACCTACATAAAGTTATTAACCCCTATCCCGCCGCTCCCGGACCCCACCGCAACTAAATAAATGTATTAACCCCTAAACCCCTGGCCTCCCACATCACTAGCACTTACTAAACCTATTAACCCCTAAACCTAACAACCCGCTAACTTTATATTAAATATTAACTCATCCCTATCTTATAATAAATTTAAACTTACCTTTAGATTTAAATTAAACTGTATTAAACTACTAATTAATCTACCCTAACTATTATACTAAAATTACATTAAACTATATTAAACTAATAATTAATCTACCCTAACTGTTATACTAAATTACATTAAACTATATTAAACTAATAATTAATCTACCCTAACTGTTTTACTAAATTACATTAAACTATATTAAACTAATAATTAATCTACCCTAACTGTTAGACTAAAATTACATTAAACTATATTAAATTAATAATCTACCCTAACTTTTATACTAAAATTACATTAAACTACAAATTAAAATAACTATAGTATATATTTAAACACCTAACCCTACTCAAATAATTTAAATCTACACTAAAAAATGACTAAGTTACAAAAAACTAACAACTAAGTTACAAAAAATAACAAACACTAAGTTACACAAAAAAATAAATACTAAGCTACACAAAATAAAAGAGAAATTATCAAAGATTTAAACTAATTACACCTAATCTAAGGGCCCTATGAAAATAAAAAAGCCCCCCCCCAAAAAAAACCTAGCCTACAATAAACTACAAATAGCCCTTAAAAGGGCCCCAAAGAAATCAGCTCTTTTACATGTAAATAAAAAAATACAAAAAACCCCCCAACAGTAAAACCCACCACCTACACAACTAACCCCCCAAATAAAACCCTAACTAAAAAAACCTATGCTCCCCATTGCCCTGAAAAGGGCATTTGGATGGGCATTGCCCTTAAAAGGGCATTTAGCTCTATTGCAGCCCAAAACCCTAATCTAAAACTAAAACCCACCCAATAAACCCTTAAAAATCCTAACACTAACCCCTGAAGATTCACTTACAGTTTTGAAGATCCGACATTCATCCTCCAAGAAGCTGGCAGAAGTCTTCATCCAAGCCGTCGAAGTCTTCCTCCAAGCCCGCAGAAGTCTTCACCCAGACGGCATCTTCTATCTTCATCCATCCGGCACGGAGCGGCTCCATCTTCAAGACATCCGACACGGAGCATCCTCTTCAATCTATGTTTTCTTCCCGAATGAAGTTTCCCTTTAAATTACTTCATCCAAGATGGCATCCCTTAGATTCCGAATCAGCCAATAGAATGCAAGCTCAATGCTATTGGCTGATTGGATCAGCCAATAGGATGAAAGCTCAATCCTATTGCCTGATTGCAACAGCCAATAGGATTTTTTCAACCTTAATTCCGATTGGCTGATAGAATTCTATCAGCCAATCAGAATCTAAGGGACGCGATCTTGGATGACGTCATTTAAAGGGAAACTTCATTCGGGAAGAAGACATCGATTGAAGAGGATGCTCCGCGTCGGATGTCTTGAAGATGGAGCCGCTCCTCGCCAGATGGATGAAGATAGAAGATGCCGTCTGGGTGAAGACTTCTGTGGGCTTGGAGGAAGACTTTGGCCGCTTGAATGAAGACTTCTGCTGGCTTCTTGGAGGATGGATGTCAGATCTTCAAAACTGTAAGTGAATCGTCAGGGGTTAGTATTAGAATTTTTTAAGGGTTTATTGGGTGGGTTTTAATTTTAGATTAGGGTTTTGTGCTGCAATAGAGCTAAATGCCCTTTTAAGGGCAATGCCCATCCAAATGCCCTTTTCAGGGCAATGGGAAGCTTAGTTTTTTTTAGTTAGGTTTTTATTTGGGGGGTTGGTTGTGTGGGTGGCGGGTTTTACTGTTGGGGGGGTTGTTTGTATTTTTTATTTACAGGTAAAAGAGCTGATTTCTTTAGGGCAATGCCCCGCAAAAGGCCCTTTTAAGGGATATTTGTAGTTTATTGTAGGCTAGGGTTTTTTTTTTGGGAGGGGGGCTTTTTTATTTTTATAGGGCCCTTAGATTAGGTGTAATTAGTTTAAATCTTTGATAATTTATTTTTTGTAACTTAGTGTTTATTTTTTGTGTAACTTAGTGTTTGTTATTTTTTGTAACTTAGTTGTTAGTTTTTTGTAACTTAGTAATTTTTTTAAATTATTTGAGTAGGGTTAGGTGTTTAAATATATAATATAGTTATTTTAATTTGCAGTTTAATGTAATTTTAGTATAAAAGTTAGGGTAGATTAATTATTAATTTAATATAGCTTAATGTAATTTTAGTCTAACAGTTAGGGTAGATTGATTATTAGTTTAATATAGTTTAATGTAATTTAGTATAACAGTTAGAGTAGATTAATTAATAGTTTAATATAGTTTAATGTAATTTTAGTATAATAGTTAGGGAAGGATAATTATTAGTTTAATATAGTTTAATTTAAATCTAACGGTAAGTTTAAATTTATTATAAGATAGGGATGAGTTAATATTTAATGTACAGTTAGCGGGTTGTTAGGTTTAGGGGTTAATAAGTTAATTTAGTTTATGGCGATGTGAGGGCTGGCATTTTAGAGGTTAATAACTTTATTTAGTTGTGGTGGGCTCCATGAGCGACGGGATGGGGGTTAATAACATAATGTAGGTGGTCATCGCCCCGTACTTGGTGCGAGGCTTTTTGACAGCTTTTTTGTTAAATATGGAGAGCGTATTCAGGTCCGCGGCAGCGATGTTAGGCGATGTCAGGCGAGCGTATTGGTGCCGTCGAATGCAGCACAGTTGACGGCTTGATAAGTAGGCCTCTGTGGCCGCGTTCGGGCATCGCTCAAGAGCTAGTAGATGCACTTCTACTCCAGCGATGACGGGGCGCTAGGTGACGTCACAAGCAAGGGTACTTAGAAATTTTGTTCTCATTCTCAAAGGGATCTGCTGCACAATAATGGACTTTGCGCATGCGAACGTTTAAGCTCCCTTGTAGTATTATACAGCCCCCCACCTTGCACACATCAAGGGTAATAGTAGTAAATAACTACTATATATATATATATATATATATATATATATATATATATATATATATATATATATATATATATATATATATACAGGTGGCCCTCGGTTTACAACGGTTCAATTTGCACCGTTTCAGAATAACAACCTTTTGAAAAGCATTGAGAAGCAGTGCATTTATTAAAATAGCCAGTAGGTGGAGCTGTCCGCTTGTGTTGCAGCAAAGATATGCAAGCCAAGCAAGCTGAAATTAATCAGTTTAACCAGACATGAGCTATCAAGCAGCTTGCAAAGGAACAAGATCTTCCTGTCTATAAATCAGTACAGGTTAGAATGCATAGAAAGAACTGTTTGCAGAAAAATGCAAGTAAAGTCTGTGTTGTGTGATTATTTTATTAGGTTTATAATGCTGTTTAGCAAATGTTTTTGTTCATTTAACTTAGTTTAAATATATATTCTGTATTGTGTGATTATTTTATAAGGTTTATAATGCTGTTTAGCATTTAAAGTCTTCATTTCAAAGCTTTAAAAATAATGAATTAGGTGTTACTTATGACAATTTTGAGAGGGGCCTGGAACCTAACTCCCTCACTTCCCATTGACTTACATTATAAACTGGGTTTCAATTTACAATGGTTTCGATTTACAACCATTCCTTCTGGAACCTAACCCCGGCGTAAACTGAGGGCTACCTATATATATATGTTGTAAATAAGCTACACACATGCTCAACCCTCTACAGCCCATTGGCTATTTATTAGCCCTATTTATTACTAAATAGGGCTAATAAACAGCCAATGGTCTGCAGAGGGTTGAGCATGTGTGTAGCTTGTTTACAACACACATATATATATATATATATATATATATATATATGTATATATATGTATATCTATTCAACGAAACTAATAAACAACATTTTCATTTGTGACATCTTTATATTTTTTGGATTGCACATGCGGTTTATTTTGACTTTGAATAAATTAGATTTTTAGTTTTTGTAACTACACATCAACCGTACTGTGGTCTGTTGCCATAGAAACTCAGGTCTAGATGCTTTTATATATGTAAAAACATGACAGCCTCCACGAGCAGCACGTGTGTAGAGGCTGCCATGTTGTCAAGCGTCTGAGCTTGCTCTGAAAAGTCCCAGCTTTTCCAGCACGCTGGAAGCGCTAGGACTTACATCAGCAGAGCGCTCAAAAAACGCCCAGCCTCTCACTTGCAAGTGTTAAGAAAACGCTCCAAGCGAGTCCCAGTTCGCTTGGAGCGCTGCCCGAACGCGGCCTGTGTGAGCTTTGTAAAGTGTGGTAATGCTTTTTCATTGCATGCTGGCCACATCTTTCAGCTTAAAACAGCAAGCTAGAGTCTTTCCTGTAAGTAATTGTACAGCAATTGCTCTGGCAGTTGTGTGGGGAAGAGGGCGATATCATAAATTGCATTTATTTAATCTATCTTCTTGGTCTGGCTTATTTAATGTTTTAAATATAGTTGCATCTGCATATTGCAATACATCTATATAGATCATTTGCTTTTATCCAGTGGCTTTACATTTATACTGCAGTGCTTGAAAAACGCAGATCAATGTTTAATGTGCCCAAATGGTCTTTATAATTTTGAAGATTAGCTAAACTATTATTCCTAAAGCCATGTTATCTTCATAAAGTATTCACCATCATATAGTGTAAATGGAGAAAGGGAGATACAGAAGGAAAAGAGAGAAACAGCACAAGAGAGAAAGAAAAGCACAAAAACACAGAAAAATTGTGTGACAGAGAGAGAGAGAGAGAATGGGGAAAATATAGTGGACCATGTGAATTATATTTTCATGTATGTTTCACATTTAGAAAGCACATAAGTGTTAAATTCTGCTTATTTCTGTGGTGGTTGTGTCTGTATAGGTTTTGTCTGCTGACTATGAGTAATATAAAAAACAGCAATATTTATTATCTGGATCTGAGGACCATTCTTACATCTGTTTTAACCCAGTTACTACTAGAAGGATCTGATGAGGAGCTGCTTCATATAAAATATGTTAAAATAAAAATGCTACTTTAGCCTTTTTAACCCCTTAACGACGCAAGTCGTACAGGGTACGTCGCACACAACCTGGTCTTAAAAGACCAGCGACGTACCCTGTACGACATTAGGGGTTTAAAGCGGCTGGAAGCGATCCTGCTCGCTTCCAGCCACTTTCCGGTTATTGCAGTGATGCCTCGATATCAAGGCATCCTGCAATAACACCCCTTGGCCATCCGATGTAGAGAGAGCCACTCTGTGGCCCTCTCTGCACCAGACATCGGTGGCCGGTTTCGTTGGTGGGTGGGAGCCGACTTGGGAGGCGGATGGGCGGCCATCAATGGGCCGGGTAATGTAGAGGGGGGCGGGATCGGGGGCGGAGCAGATGGGGGCACGCACGGGAGTCGTCGGGCGGGCGCGTGCACGGGGCGGGAGCGGGTGGGAACCGCTACACTACAGAAAATATATTTTTTTAAAAGTGGGGAAAGGGGTGTTATAAGTAAAAATAAAAATAAATCAAAGCTATCTAGGAGGGGGTGGGGGGTTGGTCTTTGGTGGGGGGGGGGAGCTACACTACAGAAAAGGGGGAAAAAAATAAAAAAAGCAACTATTTTATACTAAACTGGGTACTGGCAGACAGCTGCCAGTACCCACGATAGCGCCCATTAAGACAGAGGGGGAGGGTTATAGAGCTGTTTGGTGGGGGATCAGTCAGGTTGGGGGCTAATGGGGGGTCCTACACAGCAGCATATGTAAATATGCTTACATTTTAAAAAAAAAAAGCCTAAATATACCTTTTATTTTAGTACTGGCAGAGTTGCTGCCAGTACTTAAGATGGCGGGGACAATTGTGCGGTGGGGGAGGGAAGAGAGCTGTTTGGGAGGGATCAGGGGGTCTGATGTTTCAGGTGGGAGGCTGAGCTCTACACTAAAGCTAAAATTAACCCTGCAAGCTCCCTACAAGCTACCTAATTAACCCCTTCACTGCTAGCCATAATACACGTGTGATGCGCAGCGGCATTTAGCGGCCTTCTAAGTACCAAAAAGCAACGCCAAAGCCATATATGTCTGCTATTTCTGAACAAATTGGATCCCAGAGAAGCATTTACAACCATTTGTGCCATAATTGCACAAGCTGTTTGTAAATGATTTCAGTGAGAAACCTAAAATTGTGAAAAATTTTACGTTTATTTTAATTTGATCGCATTTGGCGGTGAAATGGTGGCATGAAATATACCAAAATGGGCCTAGATCAATACTTGGGGTTGTCTACTACACTACACTAAAGCTAAAATTACCACAAAAAGCTCCCTACATGCTCCCTAATTAACCCCTTCACTGCTGGGCATAATACACGTGTGGTGCACAGTGGCATTTAGCGGCCTTCTAATTACCAAAAAGCAACGCCAAGGCCATATATGTCTACTATTTCTGAACAAAGGGGATCCCAGAGAAGCATTTACAAACATTTATGCCATAATTGCACAAGCTGTTTGTAAATAATTTCAGTGAGAAACCGAAAGTTTGTGAAAAAAATTGTGAAAAAGTGAACTATTTTTTGTATTTGATCGCATTTGGCGGTGAAATGGTGGCATGAAATATACCAAAATGGGCCTAGATCAATACTTTAGGATGTCTACTAAAAAAAATATATACATGTCAAGGGATATTCAGGGATTCCTGAAAGATATTAGTGTTCTAATGTAACTAGTGCTAATTTTGAAAAAAAAAAAATGGTTTGGAAATAACAAAGTGCTACTTGTATTTATGGCCCTATAACTTGCAAAAAAAGCAAAGAACATGTAAACATTGGGTATTTCTAAACTCAGGACAAAATTTAGAAACTATTTAGCATGGGTGTTTTTTGGTGGTTGTAGATGTGTAACAGATTTTGGGGGTCAAAGTTAGAAAAAGTGTGTTTTTTTCAATTTTTTTCTCATATTTTAATTTTTTTTTATAGTAAATTATAAGATATGATGAAAATAATGGTATCTTTTGAAAGTCCATTTAATGGCGAGAAAAACGGTATATAATATGTGTGGGTACAGTAAATGAGTAAGAGGAAAATTACAGCTAAACACAAACACCGCAAAAATGTAAAAATAGCCTTGGTCCCAAACGGACAGAAAATGGAAAAGTGCTGTGGTCATTAAGGGGTTAAATATATTTGTCATTATTAGGTGCTGCTTGGTAACCGTGCTCACTGCACAGAGCATATGTACCTGGCAACACCTGCGTAAAAGCAGAAAAATACATAGGGGCCTATTTATGAAAGGCCTGTCGGACATGATCTGATATTGCGGATCAAGTCAGACAGACCTCGCTGAATGCAGAGAGCAATACGCTCTCCGCATTCATCATTACACCAGCAGCTCTTGTGAACTGCTTGTGCAATGCCGCCTGCAGATTCGTGGCCAATCGGCCACTAACAGGGGGTGTCAATCAACCCGATCGTGTTCAATCGGGTTGAATTGCAGCGATGTTTGTCCGCCTCCACAGAGCAGGCGGACAGGTTATGGAGCAGCGGTCTTCAGACTGCTGCTCTATAACTTGTGTTTCTGGTGAGTCTAAAGGCTCGCCAGAAACACGGGCCCTCAAGCTCCATACAGAGCTTGATAAATGGGCCCCATAGTGTGTGGATGTGGGTATTAAAGCAAAAAGCCAACATTTTATAAACTGCTACAACGGTAATTCAAAAGGGTACAGTTGTTTTGCTTCCATTGTAAAGCTAGAAGGGCTATATAATTTGAAAATCTTTTTACACTTATGTTTTTATCTGTTTTTTTCCCATCAGTCAAGGGGTGTAAAACCGTTCTCTACTGCTATAGTGGTAAACTCATTGCTATGTCTATATCACTGGAAGTTGCTGGGTGTAAAACAGTTCAATATTTCCATAGTGGTTAAAGGGACAGTCTAGTCAAAATTAAACTTTCATGATTCAGATAGGACATGCAATTTTATTTTTTATTATTATTATTTTATTTTGTTATCAGCAGTAAATCACAGAAAAAAGAAAAAATCATGAGAATTAAAACAAATCTATACCATTTTACAATTGGATCAAACAATAAAACATTATTCTCTTTTGTCATTCTGCTGAAATTTTAACTTTACATAGACAACCCAAGACCAACAAAATAACAAAAGAACAAAAACCCAAACGAAAGAAAAAAAAAGGGAATTCATTGCTGACAAAGTTAGTCCCTTGTCCTGTTATTCTTATCCCAAAATAAAAGGAGCTACTTTATATGCTGCCAAAAACTTTAACTACTGAGGCCTTCCAGCCCCTACATCTTGAGAATAGTGATGCCGCGAATAGTTCGCCGGCGAATAGTTCCAGGTGAACATAGCTTGTTCGCATTCTTTGCGGTGGGCGAACATATGCGATGTTCGATCTGCCCCCTATTCGTCATCATTGAGTAAACTTGGACCCTGTATCTCACAGTCTGCAGACACATTTCAGCCAATCAGCAGCAGGCACTCCCCCCCAGACCCTCCCAGCTCCTGGACAGCAGCCATTTTAGATTCATTCTGATCCTGCATTCTTAGTGAGAGGAGGGATAGTGTAGCTGCTGCTGATTTTATAGGGAATTTGATAGCTAGGCTAGTGTATTCAGTGTCCATTACAGTCCTGAAGGACTCATCTGATCTCTGCTGTAAGGACAGCACCCCAAAAAGCCCTTTTTAGGGCTAGAACATCAGTCTTTTTTTTTTTGCCTGTGTAATTTTGACTGTGAAACATCAGTCTGCTAGTGTAATCTAATTGCAGTTGCCTGCCTGCAGTGCCACCACTCATATCTGTTGTAACAGTAGTGTAAATTTAAAAAAAAAAACTTTTTTGACTGTGAAACATCAGTCTGCTAGTGTAATCTAATTGCAGTTGCCTGCCTGCCAGCGTGTGTGCCAGGCCCACTTGCCCACAGTGCCACCACTCATATCTGTTGTAACAGTAGTGTAAATTTAAAAAAAAAAACTTTTTTGACTGTGAAACATCAGTCTGCTAGTGTAATCTAATTGCAGTTGCCTGCCTGCCAGCGTGTGTGCCAGGCCCACTTGCCCACAGTGCCACTACTCATATCTGTTGTAACATAAACACATATAAATGTGTTAGTTATGCAAAACTGGAAAATGGGTAATAAAGGGATTATCTATCTTTTAAAACAATAAAAATTCTGGTGTAGACTGTACCTTTAAACGTGGAGTTTGGTCTGTCACTGTGAAGCGGGTGTAACCTTTACACTACCTGATCGATACAACATCATACCTGATGTTTTAAAGCACGTTATTCCAAACAATTTAGGAATGTTAGTAGTGATGTCGTGAACCTAAAAATTTCGGTTCGCGAATGGCGGACTCGAATTTCCGACTCTTTCTGGCCACAATAGTGATGGAAAAGTTGCTTCAAGGGGACTAACACCTGGACTGTGGCATGCCGGAGGGGGATCCATGGCAAAACTCCCACGGAAAATTACATAGTTGATGCAGAGTCTGGTTTTAAGCCATAAAGGGCATAAATCACCTAACATTCCTAAATTGTTTGGAATAACGTGCTTTAAAACATCAGGTATGATGTTGTATCGATCAGGTAGTGTAAGGGTTACGCCCGCTTCACAGTTATTAATATAGATATGAAATTCAAATACCCCACGTTACACCACCCACTTCAAAAGTCAATTTTTCTGTCAGCTAAATGATTGAATTACTCTCCAATCAATGCTCTAGCTACAACAGAAGTGCCATATGGGGAGAGTGCTGATTGGACAACAATTCAATCTGTTAGCTCACAGAAAATTTGACTTTTGAAGTGGGCGGAGGAGCATGCAGTATTTGAATTTCATATCTATATTAAAAAGCATCTTATACTGCATCTTCATTACAGCTAATGAAATAAACTTAATCTAAAATAGCGCTTACATTCCAGATCTGATTTTAAAAAGGGGAGAGTTTACCATCACTTTAATATGGTAATTTCTTTCTGTTTATCAGCTGCTACTAATATTTTGGAGCTTAATGCAAAGTCTATGACTACCGCCAACCTTGTTAGAAGAGCCCTATGGTTGTGACATTGGGAAGCTGATCCAGGTTTAAAGTTGAATTTATTGAGTCTTCCTTTTGAAGGAGATATGCTGTTCGGTAAGCAATTGGAAACTTGAATCTCAAAAAGAACAGGAGGTAAGAGACCTTTTCTTCCACAGGTTTCCAGAGGCCGAAGGGGGCACTCTTTTGTCCACAGACAGCATAATATGTATCAAAATTTCAAAGTTTCCTCTAAAAGAGAATTCTTTCAACATCAAGATGGAAGATCTAACTTTCAATTTAGAGGTAGAGGACGTGGTAATTCCTTTCCTTCCTTTAAGGTTAAAAAACAATGATGGTGTGCCACCCCAGAACTTTCCTCTGGGAGGAAGATTACACAATTTCAGAGAGGTCTGGGCATCCAGTATATCAGGTAAAAAAGAAAGATGGTTCCTGGAGACCAGTTCTGTATCTTCGGATACTCAACACCTTTCTCAAGGTTCAGCATTTCAAGATAGAATCTGTAATCAATCTTATCCCACCAAAGGCCTACCTACTTTCTATAGATCTCAAGGATGCTTACTTCCATATTCCTATTGCAGAACAGCACAGAAGGTTCCTATGTTTCACAGTCGGAGACCGCCAATTTCAATTTTCGTCTCTTCCCTTCGGAATATCTACTACTCCAAGGTTCTTTACAAAGGTGTTGATTCCTCTTAGAGCAGAACTACGTGTCAAAGGGCTATTCATAATTCATTATCTAGATGATATTCTTCTCCTGGCAAGTTCACAACAACAAGCAATTGCTAACAGGTCCATCCTTCTCGACTTCCTTCAGGATTACGGCTGGAACATAAATTTTCAAAAGAGTCAGCTTCAACCCTGTCAAAAGTTATTGATTCTGGGAACACACTTCAATACACAGAAGGAGATTGTATATCTTTCAAATGCCTGAGTCAAATTTCTTCTAACATATTTCCCTCAGTTCTGCCATTTCAAATACCTTACAGCCCACCAATGGATGAAGCTCCTGGGTCACATGTCTTCAGTGATTCATATGGTGAGATGGGCCAGGTGGAGAATGAGTCAATTTCAGACACATTTCTAACAAAAATTCAACAGAAGCAGAGGGCTGTCCCAGCAGATCAAAATACCCATAAATCTGAGGAAATGTCTTCTTTGGTGGTCACAGTCCCAGAACCTATCCAGAGGGCTTCCTCTTCAGGAGTCAAATTGGATTATTGTGCAAACAGATGACTAAAAGACCGGTTGGGGGGGACATTGTCAAGACAGATATGCCATGGGTACGTGGAAGAAGAAACATCAGTCTCTTCCATCAAACCTTATGGAGATCAGGGCAGTATTCATGGCTCTCCTTGCATTTCAGCAACTATTGGAAGGAAAGATCTTAACCGACAACAGAATAGCGGAAGCTTATCTCCAGTTTCAAGGAGGTACAAGAAGTTTTAATACGTTTCAGATGGGCACAACGCCACATTCAGTTCCTCTCTGCAGTCCATGTTCCGGGGATAGAGCATGTCAAGGCAGACTACTTGAGCAGAAGTCGAATTTCTCCAATCGAATGGCAGCTGAGCAGGTGGTTGTTTCAGAGGATAACCAGCCTCTGGGGACTTCTAGAAGTCAATCTCATGGCCTCTGCATTGAATCATTAGGTTCCAAAGTTCTTCAGCCGTTACCCAACACCTCTTGCATTGAGGGTGGATGCCTTTCTCCACAATTGGTCATACAATCTTCTATATGTCTTCCCTCCATTTCCTCTCATTCCGAGATTATTAAAGAGAATTCTGCTGGAGTCAGCTACCTTCATTGTTATCATTCCCTTTTGGCCTCAAAGACCTTGGTTTCCTCTAGTACTCAAACTAGAAATTCAACCGCCATGGCATCTTCCAATCTCTTGGGACATGCTGAGTCAAGGTCCAGTGGTTCATCCGAATCTACACCAATTCATGTTAATGGCCTGGTGTCTGAGGTCTCACGATTACAACAATTGAGTGTTTCAGCTCCAGTCATTCAGATGCTTCTTCAAGCTTGGAAGGGAACTACATCCAGAACATACAATCGTATCTGGGACATCTTCTCATCATGGATGATTTTACATGTTTTTTCTAAAGCAGCAATCAAGATATTTCATCTATTGGATTTCCTTCATGATGGGTTTCTTAAAGGCCTCAGTCCTAGAACTATTAAAGTTCAAATTTCTGCAATATCAGCAATATCTGGCATTAGGTGGGCACAGGACCTCTCTAGCAACTACATTTTTCAAGCTTTGGCCCATACCCGTCCATCTGTCAAAACACGAATTCCATCTTGGGACCTGCCTTTGATTTTGGATTCCCTTCTGGAATCTCCCTTTGAACCTTTACGTGAAGTTTCCTTATGGTTTCTCACCTTGAAAACCATTTACTAGTAGCCATAACATCGGCTCACCGGATATCTGAACTTCAAGCTCTATCAGTTAAAGACTCTAACATTGTATTTCATCAAGACAAAGTAGTACTTTGTACTGTTCCTGAGTTCCTTCCAAAAGTTGTGTCCGAATTTCATCAACATCAGGATATTGTTCTTTCTTCTTTTTGCCCTAAAAACTCAGATTCTCAAAGTAAACCATTGTATCATTTGGATGTAGTCAGATGTGTTCATATTTATATCTCAAGGACACAAGATATTCGTAAGACTGAAAGATTATTCATTGTTTCTCAAGGTACTTGTCAAGGTCAAGCTCCATCACAAACAACAATTTCTCATTGGATAGTCCAGGCTATTTCAAGGGCCTATAGAGAAAAAGGGGAACAGGTACCTGAAGAACTTAAGGCTCATTCAACAAGGGCTGTATCAACTTCTTGGGGTTTAAAGCTAACGCTTCTCTAGAAGAAATCTGTCAAGCCGCAGTTTGGAAATCATATAACACTTTTATCTCATATTACAAGCTGGATGTTCGCCAATCAGCTGCTGCCAAGTTTGTCCAAAAGATATTATCTTCTGTTGTTATGGAATAAATATTTATATTTTCTGCAGTATTTGTGTCTATTTTTCATTTATTTCCCACCCTTTATTTTCATTATTACCAGGGGGGCCAAGATATGATGATATCCACTGAAAATATAGGGCATGCTAAAAGGATATTGGCCAAGATAATTGGAAAAATTAGATAATTAGATAATTAGATCATTTCTATATCTTGGCCATACCCTGGGTAATACTTACCAGGCTCCCTTCCCTTGTTTGTTCACCTGCTTCTGGCTGGACATCTCTAGGAGGAGGCTGAGGTGGTGTCTCCTTAGGGCTTTTATGTAAATGAGGGGAGTGGATAGCTCTGTCCACGTCCCTCTGGAGAGGGGGTCTCACTGGTAAGTTTTACCCAGGGTATGGGCCAAGATATAGAAATTGCTTATATTTTGTTGTTAATTTCCAA
Organism: Bombina bombina; assembly: GCF_027579735.1. Classification (NCBI taxonomy): domain Eukaryota; kingdom Metazoa; phylum Chordata; class Amphibia; order Anura; family Bombinatoridae; genus Bombina; species Bombina bombina. The sequence continues at coordinate 42,035,011 of NC_069502.1, forward strand.
TTATCTTGGCCAACATCCTTTTAGCGTGCCCTATATTTTAAGTGGATATCATGACCATGCTAGCCCTCCTCCCATAAGACAAGTTAAAAGTTATGTGTTGTGCTCTCGAGGGAAAACCAGAAGAAGCTTTTGCGCACAAACTAATACCAGTGCAAGAATAGGAGCACTAATATTTTTGTGCACCCCTTGTAATCTAGGCCATAGTAAGGTTGCCACTCTAAATGAGGATATAGCTGGTGAGCAAATGAAAATAAATTGAAGCTGTGTACTGGTCTGGAGCTGCATGTAGACCACTGTACATTTAAAAATAGATTAAAACTATAGCAGAAAGAAAAAATAGCAAAATAATTCGAAATAAGTGTTTGAGTATCTGTTATGTGTGTGACCAGTGCTGGAAGAGAATCCAAAGTACTGCAGAGAGCTGGTAGCTATGTGGATTGAGGAATAAAATATTCCTATGGAACTAATACAGGCCAAAGCTCTTCGTTCAGGTGGGAAGATGTAAGAAGTCTCGTCAATACGACGAGGCCCCTAAAAAAAATTATAATCAAACTTTTTATCTTGACATATGTGTTTGTTGCTATGTAGTGTACATTATGTGAAGGAGAGACTACTAAATTACCATTTAAGGTCTAAAACCCCGGCCAAAGATTTTGTGTGACATTCAGTCAACTTCTGCCAGGAGATAGCATATATCTGGGACCTATTACTGTGCACCAGGACCATGACAAACCTCATAAATGTACAGCTAAAATAAGTTCTTTCTCTGTTCTATGTAGATTTCAGGTAGTACAGATGAGGATCTTGTAGAGTGCCAGCTTTAAGACACCCAATGATGAACAGCTTGATGAGCAGAGTATTAGCAGATACCATCAGAGAAACACAACTATAGATCACTGTTTATCTTACTGAAAGGAGGCAGTTGAAATCATACAAGCCTGTCAGCGGTCCTGCTGTGTGATTACTCCGCAATTGTGTGGAACACATGGTACTTATGTTCCTCTGTGGCTTGCTCTGGGGCTATTTAGCTCCCCTCAGCAGAAATAGGACTATTGCACCTTAAATGGGTGAAACTCTGTGACAGGAGTCGTCTCAGGCCCAAAGGCAACCATTCAACCGTTCATTGGATTTAATTGTCTTTCATAAACCAAAGTGTATAACTTATATACACATAAATACAGTGCGTGAGTGTATGTAAGTGTGTGTGTATAAAACAATATTAATTGTGAGGGGGTGGTTGGAAGTCTTGGTGAGTTCACACACTTTATTTTTGTAGGACTTGACCCTTGAGGAACATAGTGATTTGAGTGAAAATCTGCAGATCTGGATGTGTATAGACCAGCGATGGCGAACCTATTGCATGCGTGCCAAAGCTGGCATTTTCATTTGCACGCGAGCCATAAGCTCACAAGCATTGTGTACTGTGTTTACTAACAGACATAGGAAATGTTCCTAAGAGCGCAGCAAGGCCAGTGCCCAAATTACATTTTAGGGCAGGCGGTGCATGACAGGGGGAGCAGTGCATGAAGGAGGCGGGGGAGTATAAACTCTGTGCGCACTGCATTGGTAATGTTTGTCACGCCCAGAATGATAGCACCGGTGGCGGGAAAGTACTGTGGCAGCAGCTGACGAAGTGAACTCTGAACGTAAGTCACTGGGCAGGGGCAGACTGACCATTGGGGAATTCTGCCCTTTAGAGGAGGCTGTATTTGCTGGAGGACTTTTCAAGCAGGAAATGTTTCCCAGGATGAAGGAAACATGCTGAGCCAATCCCTTTGCAATTTCAGAGCAGAGATGTGGTTATAAAGTTAGTAATATAATTGTACCATCAGGGAGGCACTGGCTGACATAATTTATTATTTCATAATTATAATTGATTTGTGGACAGCTAAGATAAAATCACAACTGGAAAGGTTAGTCACCGCATCTGGCCAAATGGGAAAGCTCAGGTACCACGTCAAGGTCCTTTCCATTGCCTGAGTCCCTAACACAGCCACACCATCATGCGAGCTCACAAAGCCAAACAGACTGAGAACAAAGAAGGGGTGCACAGGTGGCTGTAATCACCCAGAGAAAATACAAAACATGGAAGGGAACTGCACTCCAAGACCGGACCAGGTACACATCATGTGACTCAGCAACATCCAGCCCTGGGTGCTAAATAGAACTCCAAAAAAGATGTGATGTCACCAGAGCCACAGGCAGTTAACCCCAGTCCGGAATGGGTGCAAGAAAAAAGGGGGATTACAAACAAAAAGTAATACAACACATAGAAACACCCAGCACTCACCAGCTAGCACACAGCTAAGATAAAATCACAACTGGAAAGGTTAGTCACCGCATCTGGCCAAATGGGAAAGCTCAGACACCACGTCAAGGTCCTTTCCATTGCCTGAGTCCCTAACACAGCCACACCATCATGCGAGCTCACAAAGCCAAACAGACTGAGAACAAAGAAGGGGTGCACAGGTGGCTGTAATCACCCAGAGAAAATGCAAAACATGGAAGGGAACTGCACTCCAAGACCGGACCTGGTACACATCATGTAACTCAGCAACATCCAGCCCTGGGTGCTAAATAGCACTCCAAAAAAGCTGTGATGTCACCAGAGCCACAGGCAGTTAACCCCAGTCCGGAATGGGTGCAAGAAACAAGGGGGATTACAAACAAAAAGTAATACAACACATAGAAACACCCAGCACTCACCAGCTAGCTCACAGCTAAGATAAAATCACAACTGGAAAGGTTAGTCACCGCATCTGGCCAAATGGGAAAGCTCAGGCACCACATCAAGGTCCTTTCCATTGCCTGAGTCCCTAACACAGCCACACCATCATGCGAACTCACAAAGCCAAACAGACTGAGAACAAAGTAGGGGTGCACAGGTGGCTGTAATCACCCAGAGAAAATACAAAACATGGAAGGGAACTGCACTCCAAGACCGGACCAGGTACACATCATGTGACTCAGCAACATCCAGCCCTGGGTGCTAAATAGCACTCCAAAAAAGCTGTGATGTCACCAGAGCCACAGGCAGTTAACCCCAGTCCGGAATGGGTGCAAGAAAAAAGGGGGATTACAAACAAAAAGTAATACAACACATAGAAACACCCAGCACTCACCAGCTAGCTCACAGCTAAGATAAAATCACAACTGGAAAGGTTAGTCACCGCATCTGGCCAAATGGGAAAGCTCAGGCACCATGTCAAGGTCCTTTCCATTGCCTGAGTCCCTAACACAGCCACACCATCATGCGAGCTCACAAAGCCAAACAGACTGAGAACAAAGAAGGGGTGCACAGGTGGCTGTAATCACCCAGAGAAAATACAAAACATGGAAGGGAACTGCACTCCAAGACCGGACCAGGTACACATCATGTGACTCAGCAACATCCAGCCCTGGGTGCTAAATAGCACTCCAAAAAAGCTGTGATGTCACCAGAGCCACAGGCAGTTAACCCCAGTCCGGAATGGGTGCAAGAAACAAGGGGGATTACAAACAAAAAGTAATACAACACATAGAAACACCCAGCACTCACCAGCTAGCTCACAGCTAAGATAAAATCACAACTGGAAAGGTTAGTCACCGCATCTGGCCAAATGGGAAAGCTCAGGCACCACGTCAAGGTCCTTTCCATTGCCTTTCCATGATGTGTACCTGGTCCGGTCTTGGAGTGCAGTTCCCTTCCATGTTTTGTATTTTCTCTGGGTGATTACAGCCACCTGTGCACCCCTTCATTGTTCTCAGTCTGTTTGGCTTTGTGAGCTCGCATGATGGTGTGGCTGTTATAGGGACTCAGGCAATGGAAAGGACCTTGACGTGGTGCCTGAGCTTTCCCATTTGGCCAGATGCGGTGACTAACCTTTCCAGTTTTGATTTTATCTTAGCTGTGAGCTAGCTGGTGAGTGCTGGGTGTTTCTATGTGTTGTATTACTTTTTGTTTGTAATCCCCCTTGTTTCTTGCACCCATTCCGGACTGGGGTTAACTGCCTGTGGCTCTGGTGACATCACAGCTTTTTTGGAGTTCTATTTAGCACCCAGGGCTGGATGTTGCTGAGTCACATGATGTGTACCTGGTCCGGTCTTGGAGTGCAGTTCCCTTCCATGTTTTGTATTTTCTCTGGGTGATTACAGCCACCTGTGCACCCCTTCTTTGTTCTCAGTCTGTTTGGCTTTGTGAGCTCGCATGATGGTGTTGCTGTGTTAGGGACTCAGGCAATGGAAAGGACCTTGACGTGGTGCCTGAGCTTTCCCATTTGGCCAGATGCGGTGACTAACCTTTCCAGTTGTGATTTTATCTTAGCTATGAGCTAGCTGGTGAGTGCTGGGTGTTTCTATGTGTTGTATTACTTTTTGTTTGTAATCCCCCTTGTTTCTTGCACCCATTCCGGACTGGGGTTAACTGCCTGTGGCTCTGGTGACATCACAGCTTTTTTGGAGTGCTATTTAGCACCCAGGGCTGGATGTTGCTGAGTAACATGATGTGTACCTGGTCCGGTCTTGGAGTGCAGTTCCTTTCCATGTTTTGTATTTTCTCTGGGTGATTACAGCCACCTGTGCACCCCTTCATTGTTCTCAGTCTGTTTGGCTTTGTGAGCTCGCATGATGGTGTGGCTGTTATAGGGACTCAGGCAATGGAAAGGACCTTGACGTGGTGCCTGAGCTTTCCCATTTGGCCAGATGCGGTGACTAACCTTTCCAGTTTTGATTTTATCTTAGCTGTGAGCTAGCTGGTGAGTGCTGGGTGTTTCTATGTGTTGTATTACTTTTTGTTTGTAATCCCCCTTGTTTCTTGCACCCATTCCGGACTTGGGTTAACGGCCTGTGGCTCTGGTGACATCACAGCTTTTTTGGAGTTCTATTTAGCACCCAGGGCTGGATGTTGCTGAGTCACATGATGTGTACCTGGTCCGGTCTTGGAGTGCAGTTCCCTTCCATGTTTTGTATTTTCTCTGGGTGATTACAGCCACCTGTGCACCCCTTCTTTGTTCTCAGTCTGTTTGGCTTTGTGAGCTCGCATGATGGTGTTGCTGTGTTAGGGACTCAGGCAATGGAAAGGACCTTGACGTGGTGCCTGAGCTTTCCCATTTGGCCAGATGCGGTGACTAACCTTTCCAGTTGTGATTTTATCTTAGCTGTGAGCTAGCTGGTGAGTGCTGGGTGTTTCTATGTGTTGTATTACTTTTTGTTTGTAATCCCCCTTGTTTCTTGCACCCATTCCAGACTGGGGTTAACTGCCTGTGGCTCTGGTGACATCACAGCTTTTTTGGAGTGCTATTTAGCACCCAGGGCTGGATGTTGCTGAGTCACATGATGTGTACCAGGTCCGGTCTTGGAGTGCAGTTCCCTTCCATGTTTTGTATTTTCTCTGGGTGATTACAGCCACCTGTGCACTCCTTTGTTCTCAGTCTGTTTGGCTTTGTGAGCCCGCATGATGGTGTGGCCGTGTTAGGGACTCAGGCAATGGAATGGACCTTGATGTGGTGCCTGAGCTTTCCCATTTGGCCAGATGCGGTGACTAACCTTTCCAGTTTTGATTTTATCTTAGCTGTGAGCTAGCTGGTGAGTGCTGGGTGTTTCTATGTGTTGTATTACTTTTTGTTTGTAATCCCCCTTGTTTCTTGCACCCATTCCGGACTGGGGTTAACTGCCTGTGGCTCTGGTGACATCACAGCTTTTTCGGAGTGCTATTTAGCACCCAGGGCTGGATGTTGCTGAGTCACATGATGTGTACCTGGTCCGGTCTTGGAGTGGAGTTCCCTTCCATGTTTTGTATTTTCTCTGGGTGATTACAGCCACCTGTGCACCCCTTCTTTGTTCTCAGTCTGTTTGGCTTTGTGAGCTCGCATGATGGTGTTGCTGTGTTAGGGACTCAGGCAATGGAAAGGACCTTGACGTGGTGCCTGAGCTTTCCCATTTGGCCAGATGCGGTGACTAACCTTTCCAGTTGTGATTTTATCTTAGCTGTGAGCTAGCTGGTGAGTGCAGGGTGTTTCTATGTGTTGTATTACTTTTTATTTGTAATCCCCCTTGTTTCTTGCACCCATTCCGGACTGGGGTTAACTGCCTGTGGCTCTGGTGACATCACAGCTTTTTTGGAGTGCTATTTAACACCCAGGGCTGGATGTTGCTGAGTCACATGATGTGTACCAGGTCCGGTCTTGGAGTGCAGTTCCCTTCCATGTTTTGTATTTTCTCTATGTGATTACAGCCACCTGTGGACTCCTTCTTTGTTCTCAGTCTGTTTGGCTTTGTGAGCCCGCATGATGGTGTGGCTGTGTTAGGGACTCAGGCAATGGAAAGGACCTTGATGTGGTGCCTGAGCTTTCCCATTTGGCCAGATGCGGTGACTAACCTTTCCAGTTTTGATTTTATCTTAGCTGTGAGCTAGCTGGTGAGTGCTGGGTGTTTCTATGTGTTGTATTACTTTTTGTTTGTAATCCCCCTTGTTTCTTGCACCCATTCCGGACTGGGGTTAACTGCCTGTGGCTCTGGTGACATCACAGCTTTTTCGGATTGCTATTTAGCACCCAGGGCTGGATGTTGCTGAGTCACATGATGTGTACCTGGTCCGGTCTTGGAGTGCAGTTCCCTTCCATGTTTTGTATTTTCTCTGGGTGATTACAGCCACCTGTGCACCCCTTCTTTGTTCTCAGTCTGTTTGGCTTTGTGAGCTTGCATGATGGTGTTGCTGTGTTAGGGACTCAGGCAATGGAAAGGACCTTGACGTGGTGCCTGAGCTTTCCCATTTGGCCAGATGCGGTGACTAACCTTTCCAGTTGTGATTTTATCTTAGCTGTGAGCTAGCTGGTGAGTGCAGGGTGTTTCTATGTGTTGTATTACTTTTTGTTTGTAATCCCCCTTGTTTCTTGCACCCATTCCGGACTGGGGTTAACTGCCTGTGGCTCTGGTGACATCACAGCTTTTTTTGGAGTGCTATTTAGCACCCAGGGCTGGATGTTGCTGAGTCACATGATGTGTACCTGGTCCAGTCTTGGAGTGCAGTTCCCTTCCATGTTTTGTATTTTCTCTGGGTGATTACAGCCACCTGTGCACCCCTTCTTTGTTCTCAGTCTGTTTGGCTTTGTGAGCTCGCATGATGGTGTGGCTGTGTAGGGGCCTCAGGCAATGGAAAGGACCGTGACGTGGTGCCTGAGCTTTCACATTTGGCCAGATGCGGTGACTAACCTTTCCAGTTTTGATTTTATCTTAGCTGTGAGCTAGCTGGTGAGTGCTGGGTGTTTCTATGTGTTGTATTACTTTTTGTTTGTAATCCCCCTTGTTTCTTGCACCCATTCCGGACTGGGGTTAACTGCCTGTGGCTCTGGTGACATCACAGCTTTTTTGGAGTGCTATTTAGCACCCAGGGCTGGATGTTGCTGAGTCACATGATGTGTACCTGGTCCGGTCTTGGAGTGCAGTTCCCTTCCATGTTTTGTATTTTCTCTGGGTGATTACAGCCACCTGCGCACCCCTTCTTTGTTCTCAGTCTGTTTGGCTTTGTGAGCTCGCATGATGGTGTTGCTGTGTTAGGGACTCAGGCAATGGAAAGGACCTTGACTTGGTGCCTGAGCTTTCCCATTTGGCCAGATGCGGCGACTAACCTTTCCAGTTGTGATTTTATCTTAGCTGTGAGCTAGCTGGTGAGTGCAGGGTGTTTCTATGTGTTGTATTACTTTTTGTTTGTAATCCCCCTTGTTTCTTGCACCCATTCCGGACTGGGGTTAACTGCCTGTGGCTCTGGTGACATCACAGCTTTTTTGGAGTGCAATTTAGCACCCAGGGCTGGATGTTGCTGAGTCACATGATGTGTACCTGGTCCGGTCTTGGAGTGCAGTTCCCTTCCATGTTTTGTATTTTCTCTGGGTGATTACAGCCACCTGTGCACTCCTTCTTTGTTCTCAGTCTGTTTGGCTTTGTGAGCCCGCATGATGGTGTGGCTGTGTTAGGGACTCAGGCAATGGAAAGGACCTTGACGTGGTGCCTGAGCTTTCCCATTTGGCCAGATGCGGTGACTAACCTTTCCCGTTGTGATTTTATCTTAGCTGTGAGCTAGCTGGTGAGTGCTGGGTGTTTCTATGTGTTGTATTACTTTTTGTTTGTAATCCCCCTTGTTTCTTGCACCCATTCCGGACTGGAGTTAACTGCCTGTGGCTCTGGTGACATCACCGCTTTTTTGGAGTGCTATTTAGCACCCAGGGCTGGATGTTGCTGAGTCACATGATGTGTACCTGGTCCGGTCTTGGAGTGCAGTTCCCTTCCATGTTTTGTATTTTCTCTGGGTGATTACAGCCACCTGCGCACCCCTTCTTTGTTCTCAGTCTGTTTGGCTTTGTGAGCTCGCATGATGGTGTTGCTGTGTTAGGGACTCAGGCAATGGAAAGGACCTTGACGTGGTGCCTGAGCTTTCCCATTTGGCCAGATGCGGTGACTAACCTTTCCAGTTGTGATTTTATCTTAGCTGTGAGCTAGCTGGTGAGTGCAGGGTGTTTCTATGTGTTGTATTACTTTTTGTTTGTAATCCCCCTTTTTTCTTGCACCCATTCTGGACTGGGGTTAACTGCCTGTGGCTTTGGTGACATCACAGCTTTTTTGGAGTGCTATTTAGCACCCAGGGCTGGATGTTGCTGAGTCACATGATGTGTACCTGGTCCGGTCTTGGAGTGCAGTTCCCTTCCATGTTTTGTATTTTCTCTGGGTGATTACAGCCACCTGTGCACTCCTTCTTTGTTCTCAGTCTGTTTGGCTTTGTGAGCCCGCATGATGGTGTGGCTGTGTTAGGGACTCAGGCAATGGAAAGGACCTTGACGTGGTGCCTGAGCTTTCCCATTTGGCCAGATGCGGTGACTAACCTTTCCAGTTGTGATTTTATCTTAGCTGTGAGCTAGCTGGTGAGTGCTGGGTGTTTCTATGTGTTGTATTACTTTTTGTTTGTAATCCCCCTTGTTTCTTGCACCCATTCCGGACTGGGGTTAACTGCCTGTGGCTCTGGTGACATCACAGCTTTTTTGGAGTGCTATTTAGCACCCAGGGCTGGATGTTGCTGAGTCACATGATGTGTACCTGGTCCGGTCTTGGAGTGCAGTTCCCTTCCATGTTTTGTATTTTCTCTGGGTGATTACAGCCACCTGTGCACCCCTTCTTTGTTCTCAGTCTGTTTGGCTTTTTGAGCCCGCATGATGGTGTGGCTGTGTTAGGGACTCAGGCAATGGAAAGGACCTTGACGTGGTGCCTGAGCTTTCCCATTTGGCCAGATGCGGTGACTAACCTTTCCAGTTGTGATTTTATCTTAGCTGTGAGCTAGCTGGTGAGTGCAGGGTGTTTCTATGTGTTGTATTACTTTTTGTTTGTAATCCCCCTTGTTTCTTGCACCCATTCCGGACTGGGGTTAACTGCCTGTGGCTCTGGTGACATCACAGCTTTTTTTGGAGTGCTATTTAGCACCCAGGGCTGGATGTTGCTGAGTCACATGATGTGTACCTGGTCCAGTCTTGGAGTGCAGTTCCCTTCCATGTTTTGTATTTTCTCTGGGTGATTACAGCCACCTGTGCACCCCTTCTTTGTTCTCAGTCTGTTTGGCTTTGTGAGCTCGCATGATGGTGTGGCTGTGTAGGGGCCTCAGGCAATGGAAAGGACCGTGACGTGGTGTCTGAGCTTTCACATTTGGCCAGATGCGGTGACTAACCTTTCCAGTTTTGATTTTATCTTAGCTGTGAGCTAGCTGGTGAGTGCTGGGTGTTTCTATGTGTTGTATTACTTTTTGTTTGTAATCCCCCTTGTTTCTTGCACCCATTCCGGACTGGGGTTAACTGCCTGTGGCTCTGGTGACATCACAGCTTTTTTGGAGTGCTATTTAGCACCCAGGGCTGGATGTTGCTGAGTCACATGATGTGTACCTGGTCCGGTCTTGGAGTGCAGTTCCCTTCCATGTTTTGTATTTTCTCTGGGTGATTACAGCCACCTGCGCACCCCTTCTTTGTTCTCAGTCTGTTTGGCTTTGTGAGCTCGCATGATGGTGTTGCTGTGTTAGGGACTCAGGCAATGGAAAGGACCTTGACTTGGTGCCTGAGCTTTCCCATTTGGCCAGATGCGGCGACTAACCTTTCCAGTTGTGATTTTATCTTAGCTCTGAGCTAGCTGGTGAGTGCAGGGTGTTTCTATGTGTTGTATTACTTTTTGTTTGTAATCCCCCTTGTTTCTTGCACCCATTCCGGACTGGGGTTAACTGCCTGTGGCTCTGGTGACATCACAGCTTTTTTGGAGTGCAATTTAGCACCCAGGGCTGGATGTTGCTGAGTCACATGATGTGTACCTGGTCCGGTCTTGGAGTGCAGTTCCCTTCCATGTTTTGTATTTTCTCTGGGTGATTACAGCCACCTGTGCACTCCTTCTTTGTTCTCAGTCTGTTTGGCTTTGTGAGCCCGCAAGATGGTGTGGCTGTGTTAGGGACTCAGGCAATGGAAAGGACCTTGACGTGGTGCCTGAGCTTTCCCATTTGGCCAGATGCGGTGACTAACCTTTCCCGTTGTGATTTTATCTTAGCTGTGAGCTAGCTGGTGAGTGCTGGGTGTTTCTATGTGTTGTATTACTTTTTGTTTGTAATCCCCCTTGTTTCTTGCACCCATTCCGGACTGGAGTTAACTGCCTGTGGCTCTGGTGACATCACCGCTTTTTTGGAGTGCTATTTAGCACCCAGGGCTGGATGTTGCTGAGTCACATGATGTGTACCTGGTCCGGTCTTGGAGTGCAGTTCCCTTCCATGTTTTGTATTTTCTCTGGGTGATTACAGCCACCTGCGCACCCCTTCTTTGTTCTCAGTCTGTTTGGCTTTGTGAGCTCGCATGATGGTGTTGCTGTGTTAGGGACTCAGGCAATGGAAAGGACCTTGACGTGGTGCCTGAGCTTTCCCATTTGGCCAGATGCGGTGACTAACCTTTCCAGTTGTGATTTTATCTTAGCTGTGAGCTAGCTGGTGAGTGCAGGGTGTTTCTATGTGTTGTATTACTTTTTGTTTGTAATCCCCCTTTTTTCTTGCACCCATTCCGGACTGGGGTTAACTGCCTGTGGCTTTGGTGACATCACAGCTTTTTTGGAGTGCTATTTAGCACCCAGGGCTGGATGTTGCTGAGTCACATGATGTGTACCTGGTCCGGTCTTGGAGTGCAGTTCCCTTCCATGTTTTGTATTTTCTCTGGGTGATTACAGCCACCTGTGCACTCCTTCTTTGTTCTCAGTCTGTTTGGCTTTGTGAGCCCGCATGATGGTGTGGCTGTGTTAGGGACTCAGGCAATGGAAAGGACCTTGACGTGGTGCCTGAGCTTTCCCATTTGGCCAGATGCGGTGACTAACCTTTCCAGTTGTGATTTTATCTTAGCTGTGAGCTAGCTGGTGAGTGCTGGGTGTTTCTATGTGTTGTATTACTTTTTGTTTGTAATCCCCCTTGTTTCTTGCACCCATTCCGGACTGGGGTTAACTGCCTGTGGCTCTGGTGACATCACAGCTTTTTTGGAGTGCTATTTAGCACCCAGGGCTGGATGTTGCTGAGTCACATGATGTGTACCTGGTCCGGTCTTGGAGTGCAGTTCCCTTCCATGTTTTGTATTTTCTCTGGGTGATTACAGCCACCTGTGCACCCCTTCTTTGTTCTCAGTCTGTTTGGCTTTTTGAGCCCGCATGATGGTGTGGCTGTGTTAGGGACTCAGGCAATGGAAAGGACCTTGACGTGGTGCCTGAGCTTTCCCATTTGGCCAGATGCGGTGACTAACCTTTCCAGTTGTGATTTTTATCTTAGCTGTGAGCTAGCTGGTGAGTGCTGGGTGTTTCTATGTGTTGTATTACTTTTTGTTTGTAATCCCCCTTGTTTCTTGCACCCATTCCAGACTGGGGTTAACTGCCTGTGGCTCTGGTGACATCACAGCTTTTTTTGAGTGCTATTTAGCACCCAGGGCTGGATGTTGCTGAGTCACATGATGTGTACCTGGTCCGGTCTTGGAGTGCAATTCCCTTCTGTGTTTTATATATATATATATCTAGCTCTAGCTCTTTCCCTCTCTATCTCTTTCCCTCTCATCAGGTAGCACTACACCAATCAAAACTGCTGAAACTTTTAAATTTACTGAAACACCTTATTTAAACATGCCCAGTACAATGTACAGGAGCAATGTGTATGGTCAGGTCCGGTTTTTTAAACTATGTACTAAACAAAATAAAAGCATAAGTAACTGTGGTAATTAACAAACAAATACATACAAAACAAGGAAAGTATTAGATATATACTGGAGAAGTGAGGGTCCACTTCACGAAGAAAGCTAAAAGTAATGGTTCTAACTCTGCACACTACGCAGTTCAGGTCTGCAGTGATACCCTGCAGGTCACAGGAGCAATACTATTGTACATGATGCCTTTACTGCTTGACACTGCAGATCCACTCAGACTCTCAGTACTTCACGGCACAGTCCCGTGATGCTTTGCGCGTGGTCCCACATTCCAAAGCTCTTCTCCAAACTTCAATTTTAACCCCTTTATTCTCAGTTCTCCCGGGCCCTTTAAGAGACAACATCACTGGCAGTGTGTATCCTGATTGGCTACCGCCCCCACCAAATATTTCGGGGAGGGGGGTAGAGTAATGGGGGAGGAGACAGCACCCCCAGCCTTCCCCCGAACCTGAACAGAAACTTCAGTGTCACTGAGGTCCCAAACATAAACTTCACCTTGACATAAGACATGTACCTTTGAATTGAATAATTTTTTATTAGATAGTGTTTATTTGAATGTAACAGTAATTTTAATGTATTTATGTTGTGTTTAATGCAACTTTTTTTATCCCTTACTCTATAAGCAAGATCTTCACTCTTGCTAACCCAACAAGCTCACGTTTACTTTCAACTTGCTATACTGTGTTTGCGATATTAATATCACAAATCTATTGTTAGCTTGCCATATGTAATCTAGCCCATCGCCAGTAATCCTAGATATGAGGAAAATAGCCAGAAATCTTTCATATGAGGTAAATAGCCAGTTATCCTACATATGAGGTAAATCTCCAATAATCCTAGGTATGAGGTAAATATAGCCAATAATCCTACATGTTAGGGAAAAATATAGCCAGTACCCCTTACATATGAGGTAAATATGTAATTATCCAAGATAAAAGGTAATTATATAGACCGTAATCCTACATATTAGGAAAATATAAAGCCAGTAATCCTATATATGAGGTCAATATATAATAATCCAAAATATAAATAAATACATAGCCAGTAATCCTAAATATGAGGTAAATATCCAATAACCCTATATATGAGGTACATTTTTAACCAGTAATCCTACATGTTAGGGAAATATATAGCTAGTAATCCTACATATTAAGTAAATATATAGCCAGTAATCCTACATAAAAGGTAAATATACAATAATCCGAAATATGCAAAAACTCAATCCAACAAACTGGGAACAAGTGAAGGGTGCACAGGCTTATGTAATCACCCTAGACATATACAAAACACGGAAGGGGACTGCACTCTCATACCGGACCGGGTACACATCCCATGACCCTGCAACATGCTCAGCCCTGGGTGCTCACTGGCACTCACAGGAAGCTGTGCTGTCCCCAGAGTCACAGGCAGTTAACTGCAGACAGGCCTGGGTGCAAGGCCCATAGGGAAAATTACAAAACAAATTAATGCAACACACAGCCAAAGTCCAGCACTCACTTACAAGCTCTGAGCTAAGATTAAAAGCAAAAATGGAAGTGTAAATGGGACAAGCCCAGCTACCTTGTCAAGCTCCCTTCCAAAACCTGCGTCCCTAAAACAGCCACACAATGCAAGCTCTCAATCCATCAAACTGGGAACAAGTGAAGGGTGCACAGGCTTATGTAATCAGCCCAGACATATACAAAACACGGAAGGGGACTGCACTCTCATACTGGACTGGGTACACATCCCATGACCCTGCAACATGCTCAGCCCTGGGTGCTCACTGGCACTCACAGGAAGTGAGTGCTGGACTTTCTCTGTGTGTTGTATTAGTTTGTTTTGTAATTTTCCCTATGGGCCTTGCACCCAGGTGTGTCTGGGGTTAACTGCCTGTGACTCTGGGGACAGCACAGCTTCCTGTAAGTGTCAGTGAGCACCCAGGGCTGAGCATGTTTCAGGGTCATGTGATGTGTACACAGTCCAGTCTGAGACTACACACATACGTTCACCGGCCACTTTATTAGGTACTCCTGTTCAATTGCTTGGTAACACAATTTGCTAATCAGCCAATCACATGGCAGCAACTTAATGCATTTATGCATCTAGAAGACGACTTGCTGAAGTTCAAACCGAGCATCAGAATGGGGAAGAAATGGGATTTAAGTGACTTTGAATGTGGCATGGTCGTTGGTGCCAGACGGCTGGTCTGAGTATTACAAAAACTGCTGTTCTACTGACATTTTCACGCACAACCATCTCTAGGGTTTACAGAGAATGGTCTGAAAAAGAGAACATATCCAGTTAGTAGCAGTTGTGTGGACTAAAATGCCTTGTTGATTTCAGAGGTCAGAGGAGAATGATCAGACTGGTTTGAGATGATAGAAAGGCAACAGTAACTCAATTAACCACTTTTTACACCTAAGGTATGCAGAATATCATCGCTAAATGTAAAATACAATGAACCTTGAAGCAGATGGGCTACAGCTGCAGAAGACCACACCAGGTGCCACTCCTGTCAGCTAAGAACAGGAAACTGAGGCTACAATTCACACAGGCTCACCAAAATTGTACAATAGAAGATTGGAAAAATGTTGCCTGGTGTGATGAGTCTCAATTTCATCTGTGACATTCAGATGGTAGGGTCAGAATTTGGGGTAAACAACATGAAAGCATGGATTACCTGAGTATTGTTGCTGACCATGTCCTGCCTTTATGACTACAGTGTACCCATTATCTGATGGCTACTTCCAGCAGGATAATGCACCATGTCACAAAGCTCAAATCATCTCAAACTGGTTTCTTAAACATGACAATGAGTTCACTGTACTCCAATGGCCTCCACAGTCAACAGATCTTAATCCAATAGAGCACCTTTGGGATGTGGTGGAATGGGAGATTTGCATCATGGATGTGCAGCTGACAAATCTGCAGCAAATGTCATGTCAATATGTACCAAAATCTCTGAGGAATGTTTCCAAGACCTTGTTGAATCTATGCCATGAAGAATTAAGGAAGTACTAAAGACAAAAGGGGGTCCAACCCGGTACTAGCAAAGTGTACCTAATATAGTGGCCGGTGAGTTTGTGTATGTGAGTATATACTGTATACAGTATATCCTTTTCAGCAAAGGATATCAAAAAATGAAGTCAATTAGATAATAGTAGTACATTAGAAATTTGTTTAAAAGTGCATGCTCTTTCTAAATCATGAAAGAAAAGAATTGGCTTTTATGTCCCTTTAAATAAACCAAAGCTGGAGTAATCGAGCAACCCAACAGATGAATGAATCCCCCTATACTCATAATACTAGAAAACAGAACCAATATATCTGTGAGGTGACGTCTCTCTAACCTGCTATTCAGAATATATTTTCTAGACATGATATAATGCTTGGTACAACAGGCATACTTTATCTGAGAAAAGAAGGAAAATATTGGCTCAAGAGTAAAAATGATATTGGATGAGTTGCAGTCACGTTATCTTTATGACTATATATAATCTACATTATCTATATTCCTAGACAGGGACTAAAAAAACAAATAAAATAAATACGATGTATACACACAGATACAAGGGGTTGTGAGGGGTTTGCTACAGAGAGATTATAACATTTGGCACAATGATGCGATGCACAGATGATTCACTCTAGCTTTACTTCTAACCACTTATTAGTTCCTTATTACTGCAAGTGATATCCCCATCTGTCACCTCAGTCTCATCATATGATAAACTTATCTCCAGTTTCTCAATAACCTGCACTTGTTCTGTAAGTAAAGATAATATAGTTACAGGAAGCTTGTGCAAGATGTAGGGTGATAAAAATGGAAGGAAAGCACACAATGTGTTTTTTAGTTGTTGGGATACATTGATATATGATGCATTTAAATAAATAGAATATTAAACATAATAACACCATCTTATAAAAATTATTAAAAAAACATATTGCACAAAAAAGGGCTAAAAGATATGAGGGGGCATATGTATCAGGCTCCGTAAGGAGCTTGACGCCCCGTGTTTCTGGCGAGCCTGATTGGGTTGATTGACACCCCCCTGCTGGCTGCCCATTGGCTGCGAGTCTGCAGGGGGCGGCGTTGTGAGCTGCTGGTGCAATGCTGAATACGGCGAGCGTATTGTTCGCCGTATTCAGCGAGGTCTGGCAGACCTGATCCGCAGTGTCAGACCTTAATAACTATGGGCCGAGGTCTCAGCTGGAAAAAAGACAGACACAGGGCTTTAACATAGAAATACACACACACACATATATATATATATAAATTTGCAAAAGTGTACGGCACTCACTTTATCACTTCAGCTACCTGGTGCTCTTACTGAGAATATACAAACAGTAGAAAAAGCGATGAATCCCACGGACGGTCTCCGTGTTGTAGCATTTCGGTTTTGTACACCATTGACAAAGGCTCGTGTTTGAGCCGAAATGTTTGGTTTATTTACTGCCATTAAACGGAGTGTTTAAGAAAAATCCTGTGTGCCTGCTTGTTTTGGATCCTGGCTACAACATGGAGACCGTCCGTGGGATTCATCGCTTTTTCTACTGTATATATATATATATATATATATATATATATATATATATATATATGTACATATTTGTGTATTTACATTTGTATATATGTATTTACAGACATATATACACATATAAGTATATATGCATACATATATAGACATATTTATAAGTGCAATGAAGCCCTTTGCAGTTAAAGGGACACTGAACCCAATTTTTTTTCTTTTGTGGTTCAGATAGAGCATGCAATTTTAAGCAACTTTCTAATTCACTCCTATTAGCAATTTTTCTTTGTTCTCTAGCTATCTTTATTTGAAAAAGAAGGCATCTAAGCTTTTTTTTTGCTTCAGTACTCTGGACAGCAATTTTTTATTGGTGGATGAATTTATCCACCAATCAGCAAGAACAACCCATGTTGTTCACCAAAAATGGGCCAGCATTTAAACTTAGATTCTTGCATTTCAAATAAAGATAGCAAGAGAATGAAGAATATTTGATAATAGGAGTAAATTAGAAAGTTGCTTAAAATTTCATGCTCTATCTGAATCACAAAATATTTTTTTTTCGGTTCAGTGTCCCTTTAAGTAGATGAAAATATGTAAAATCCTATTTATGCAAAATTGATTTTTAATAAAGTCTTAATACTGTGTATTTACTGTAAATATTTCACATTTCAATGTTCTGCACATGTTCTATGTATTTGTAAATTGATATTCCTATATACATCTGTATATATATATATATTTATATTGTACCAAAAAAACATCAGATATATGTAGAAGTATGAATTTATGACTAAAAAGAACATATTCTTCTATGTGAAGAACGTTGGGAATACTGTAGTCATACTTTCACGTTGGGTTAGGACACTTGAAAATATGTGATCGTGTTTGAGTGCAAGTAGGGTGTTTTTTCCACTTTTTTTCTCCATTGACTTCTATGGGGGAATAACTTTTTATTTTCAACTTGTAATACAAGTGCAGCCAGACACACGCATAAAGCTTACTTCTAGCACGGTTAACGCTCAAGCGGGAGCATTAAATAGAGCTCCATTTGTAATCAGGGCCTCTATGTTTTTACCAGCTGCTTGTTGTGGTTTCTATAGGTTAGTGGAAAGTAACACTGCTTCTGCACCGCCCCTTATATGCCCTAGCACCTCCCCTTATATGCTCTAGCACCCCTCTTATATGCGCTAGCACCTCTCTTATATGCTATAGCACCCCTCTTATATGCTATAGCACCCCTCTTATATGCTCTAGCACCCCCTTATATGCTCTGGCGCCTCCCCTTAAATGCCCTAGCACCTCCCCTTATATGCTCTAGCACCACCCCTTATATGCTCTGGCACCCCTCTTATATGCTCAAGCACCCCCCTTATATGCTCTGGTGCCTCCCCTATATGCCCTAGAACCTCCCCTTATATGGTCTGGTGCCTCCCCCTATATGCCCTAGCACCTCCCCTTATATAATCTAGCACCCCTCTTATATGCTCTAGCATCTCCCCTTATATGCTCTAGCACCCCTCTTATATGCTCTAGAACCTCCCCTTATATGCTATGGTGCCTCCCCCTATATGCCCTAGCACCTCCCCTTATATGCTCTAGCACCTCCCCTTATATACTCTAGCACCCCTCTTATATGCTCTAGCATCTCCCCTTATATGTTCTAGCACCCCTCTTATATGCTCTAGAACCTCCCCTTATATGCTCTAGCACCTCCCCTTATATGCTCTAGCACCTCCCCTTATATACTCTAGCACCCCTCTTATATGCTCTAGCATCTCCCCTTATATGCTCTAGCACCCCTCTTATATGCTCTAGCGCCACTCTTATATGCTCTAGCATCTCCTCTTACATGCTCTAGCACCTCCCCTTGTATGCTCTAGCACCCCCTTATATGCTCTAGCACCCCTCTTATATGCTCTAGAACCTCCCCTTATATGATCTAGCACCTACCCTTATATGCTCTAGCACCCCTCTTATATGCTCTAACACCCCTCTTATATGCTCTAACACCTCTCCTTATATGCTCTAGCATCCCTCTTATATGCTCTAACACCTCTCCTTATATGCTCTAGCATCCCTCTTATATGCTCTAGCAACTCCCCTTATATGCTCTAGCACCTCCCCTTATATGCTCTAGCATCCCTCTTATATGCTCTAGCAACTCCCCTTATATGCTCTAGCACCTCCCCTTATATTCTCTAGCATCCCTCTTATATGCTCTTGCAACTCCCCTTATATGCTCTAGCACCTCCCCTTATATGCTCTAGCATCCCTCTTATATGCTCTAACAACTCCCCTTATATGCTCTAGCACCTCCCCTTATATGCTCTAGCATCCCTCTTATATGCTCTAACAACTCCCCTTATATGTTCTAGCACCCCCTTATATGCTCTAGCGCCACTCTTATATGCTCTAGTGCCTCCCCTTATATACTCTAGCACCCCTATTATATGCTCTATCACCTTCCCTTATATGCTCTAGCACCCCCTTATATGCTCTAGCGCCCCTCTTATATGCTCTAGCGCCTCCCCTTATATTGCAAGCAACGGTAATAAAACCACAGGGACATTGTTTCATAGAAACAACGGAAACAAAGTTAACAGATATATCGTTTCATAGAAACATTCAAAGAAGGATCTGTTAACATTAACCTCAGGACAGATTAAAGGTCAGGTGACTGGGATTATCTTGCAAAACAGACTTCACCCAGCGATTTCACCTGTTAAGGGACTTGGAGATTGTTTGTACTGACAAAAAACAATCAGAAGAAAAACCCAGTGTTCACACACACACAGGTAAAGGTACTGTTTTTAGCCACACTTGCTGGAGTATTAATAAGCCAGATGTACAACAGAATAAATATTTCAGCATAGTAATCTTCTCAGCACCAAACTGTGTTTAAGATAACACACGGATCACAGTTTTTGGTACATTGTATTTAGGTGTTAGCGATGCGGATGGACGGCAGATTAGGGGTTCATATATTCATTTAGTGTTGTGATGTTGAGGCGGCGGATTAGCGGTATTTAGACTAGGGGTTTATGTTATGGTGTTAGGTTTTTACATAACTTTCTTGTCCCCATAGACATCAATAGGGATTGCGTTATAACGATCACCATTCCGCAATCGCAGGTGTTAGTTTTTTTCTAACACTTTTTCTCCATTGATGTCTATGGGGGAAAACGTGCACAAGCATGTCAAGTCAGGACTTGGCCTTTGTGCGATATGGAGCTTAACATACCATAACGCACAGCACAAGAAGGTATTTTTTGTAACTTGTAATGGCAGAGCTATGGAACGTGCGGTACCGCTAAATGTTTTGCGTTATTTACGCACTTTGTTTAGAGCAAAATTTGTAATCTGGGTGAATGTTAATTTGATTTAAAGTAAACTATTTGTTACACAGCAGCTGTATTGTAATGTAGGAGTCTCTGTTTTGCATAAAGAGCACTCCATAGCAACTTAAAACATTTCTCAAGGTAAAATTTGTTTTTCTAAAAAAATCTTAAGGGTCTCACAGTAATGACAAGACTTCTTAGAATATCTCACCTGATGTCAGGGTGCCAGGAATCAGACTGAGACGAGAAGTGTAAAAATAATCACACCTTTATTAATAGCAAAAATTAATAAAAAGTCCACAAGTCAAATAACAAGCCAGGAGTCAAAACCAGAGCTGGTAGATGAGCCGAGTCAGGAGCCAAAGCGAATAGTGAGACGAGTCGGAATCAGGAACAAGGAAAACAGCAGAGTCAGGAACAAGCCAGGGATCAGGAACCAGGAAGGATGTCAGGCAGCCAGGTAATACACAGGAACTCTCACAAACAGGTCTGAGACAACGCAAAGGCAAAGCATACTGAACAGAGGCCCTTTAAATAATAAGTGATGACATCACAATTCTGAGACTGCATCCTGTCTCACACAGATGATGCACACCAGTCTGGCCATAAAAGGAAGTGCAGGAAATGAGCAGCATCCCCCACAATGCACCATAGTCAGCAAGAGAGGTGAGTAAAATGGCTGCCAGCAGCACATGGCAAACAAAATAGGGAAAAAACCCTGACAGTACCCTCCCCTCAACGACCCCTCCCCCGCGGGAGGACAAAAGGCTTATTGGGGAAACGGGCATGGAAGGAACAGAGGGGGGCGGGAGCATTAACATCAGAGGAGGGATCCCAAGAACGCTCCTACGGACCGTAACCCTAGAACCAAATACTGTACACGACCCCTGGACATACGAGAGTCAATAATGCTGCTGACCTCATACTCCTCATGGTTGTCAACAAAGATAGGACGGGGACGAGGCAACACAGTGGTAAACCGATTACAAACCAATGGTTTCAAGAGGGAGGCATGAAAAACATTGGAGATGCGCATAGCAGGAGTAAGGTCAAGAGCGTATGCCACAGGATTAACCCGTTGGAGTATTCGAAAAGGACCAACATAATGGGGAGACAATTTACAATTTATTGGAAGGCACATGAAGGTTCAAGTTGAGGGAGGACAGCCAAACTCTCTCACCAACCTGGTAGGAAGGTGCGGGCAGACGCCTACGATCAGCCTGGAACTTTTGGCGCTGCATAGAACAATGAAGGCAATCCTGAATCTGCACCCACGTGAAACGGAGTTGCTGGAGAGGCTCCTCCAAAGCCGGAATACCCTGAGACATGAATGAATTGGGCAACAAGGATGGTTGAAACCCATAATTTGCCATGAATGGGGATAACTTGGAGGAAGCATTAATAGCACTATTACGAGCAAACTCTGCCCAAGGTAACAGTTCAGACCAATTATTGTGGTGATCTGAGACACAGAAATGGAGGGACAAAAATAGCGCCCATCTGGCCTGTCGGGACGACAAACATTTTGCTTCAGATAGATAAGTTAAATTCTTGTGGTCAGTAAGAATGAACACTGGCACGCTAGTACCCTCGAGAAGATGCCTCCATTCCTTGAGTGCCAAAATTATGGCCAGTAATTCCCTGTCACCAATTTCATAATTGCACTCCGCTGGAGACAATTTCTTAGAGATGAAACCACACGGATGCAAGGAACCGTCAGGCGTAGGACGTTGAGACAAGAGGGCACCTACTCCAGTCTCAGATGCATCGACCTCAAGAACAAAAGACAGGACAGGGTTAGGATGAGCCAGAACTGGAGCGGCAGCAAAGGCAGTCTTAAGAATATCAAAGGCCTTAATGGCAGTAGGTGACTAATGGAGTGGATCATTCTCTTTGCGGGTCATGTCAAGAGGGCACCTACTCCAGTCTCAGATGCATCGACCTCAAGAACAAAAGACAGGACAGGGTTAGGATGAGCCAGAACTGGAGCGGCAGCAAAGGCAGTCTTAAGAATATCAAAGGCCTTAATGGCAGTAGGTGACTAATGGAGTGGATCATTCTCTTTGCGGGTCATGTCTGTGATAGGTTTGACCAAGGAAGAAAAGTTTTTAATAAACTTTCTATAGTAATTCGGCAAACCCCAAAAAGCATTCAATAGACCGAAGACCAACTGGGTGAGGCCACTGCAGAACTGCAGATAACTTGTCAGGATCCATGGAGAACCCTGCAACTGAGATAACATAACCTAGGAAGGTTACTTGAGTCTGATGGAACTCATATTTCTCGAGTTTACAAAACAGGCCGTTCTCACGTAGTCTCTGAAGAACCCGTGTAACATCAGAACGATGAGCCTCAAGTGTGGGTGAGTGTATGAGGATGTCGTCTAAGTACACCACAACACACTGTTGCAACATATCTCATAGGACATCATTAATAAATTCCTGAAAAACAGCAGGAGCATTACATAGGCCAAAGGGCATTACAAGATACTCATAATTCCCGCTCCTGGTGTTAAAGGGACAGTCTAGTCCAAAACAAACCTTCATGATTCAGAAAGGGCATGTAATATTAAACAATTTCCCAATTTACTTTTATCACCATTTTTGCTTTGTTCTCTTGGTATTCTTAGTTGAAAGCTTAACCTAGGAGGTTCATATGCTAATTTCTTAGACCTTGAAGGCCGCCTCTTAAGAATGCATTTTAACAGGTTTTTCACCACTAGATGGTGTTAGTTCATGTTTTTCATATAGATAACACTGTGCTCATGCACGTGAAGTTACCTGGGAGCTATCACTGATTGACTAAACTGCAAGTCTATCAAAAGAACTGAAATAAAGGGGCAGTTTGCAGAGGCTTAGATACAAGATAATCACAGAGGTAAAAAATATATAAATATAACTGTGTTGGTTATGCAAAACTGGGGAATGGGTAAAAAAGGGATTATCTATCTTTTAAAACAATAACAATTCTGGTGTAGACTGTCCCTTTAAATGCTGTTTTCCATTCTTTGCCCTCCTTAATCCTAACAAGATTGTACGCTTCTCTCAAATCAAGTTTAGTAAAGACCGTAGCTCCCTTGAGGCGGTCAAAGAGTTCCGTAATGAGCGGAATAGGGTAAGCATTCTTAATCATAAGACGATTAAGACCCCTATAATCGATGCATGGTCTTAACTCGCCACCCTTTTTCTTCACAAAGAAGAAGCCAGCCCCTGCAGGAGAGCAGGATTTGCGGATGATCCCCCGCCACAGAGCATCGGCAACATACTGCTCCATAGCACAATTCTCTGCAACAGATAGAGGGTACACCCGGCCCCGAGGAGGAATGGCTCCGGGTTGCAGGTCTATGGCACAATCGTAAAACCGGTGAGGAGGCAACGTACCAGCACGCACCTTGTCAAAAACGTCTAGGAACTCTCAGTACTCCTCTAGCAATTGAGATACCGAAGAAGTGCACAAGACTTTAACTGGTTTCCAAAGACAAGTGGAAATACATTGCGGGGACCACGACAACATTTCGGACCTGCGCCAGTCGAGACTGGGATTGTGCTTTTGGAGCCAGGGATAACCCAGAACAATTGGAAAATGCGGAGAGTTTATCACCTGGTGAAGAGAAAACAGAGGAAAAAATTCCTCTAGAAGTAAACACAATTAGCACTCCAGAGTCCGCTTACAATAACTTATATACAATAAACAGTTCGAAAATAGTTATAAGTGGTCTCCCTCTTGGGGATTAAGGTACCAAGGTAGGTTAAAATATAACTTTTAATTAAATATTACTAAAAACAAAATACAACTTTAAAAACACGACCTGAAGCAAAGACAGCGTGACAATATATAATTGTGTTGTCTGTTTGACACAATACTACTTGTGTAAAAGAATGCTCCTGTAATAGCAGCTGTGGATACCCTTGCTTTGATATTGAGTGAATGAAAAGTAATCTAAAAATGACTCTGTGTCTACTCAGACACAAGAGAACAGGTGGTACTAATGATTTCCTATGCTGCAATAGCAATATTCAGATTATAACAAGAATAAATCATTGCTGAGATGGCAACAATGTTATAGAATAAACATAATAACTACTACTGGCTGGTAATATTGATGTGTGACAATAAGTAATGAATCTCCCAGTGTTAGCTGATAGAATTGTAAATCACATCAAAGATAAAGTATATCAAGTAATACTAGTAGTCCTGAAAATACTGGTAGTTAGTGTGCCCAAGCAAAAAATAATAATGGTTAGTAATAAACCTATTATTATAAATAAATTATTGATAGAACTAAATACAGAGTTGTAATTCCTAATTCAGTAACACCACTGCATATTTGTGAATTACTAGTAGAGATGAATTGGTGTTAACCCTATGCGTATCAAAGCGGGTAGCTAATGGAGCTAAGTATGACGTGGAAGGT
The DNA here is from genome assembly GCF_027579735.1 of Bombina bombina. Classification (NCBI taxonomy): domain Eukaryota; kingdom Metazoa; phylum Chordata; class Amphibia; order Anura; family Bombinatoridae; genus Bombina; species Bombina bombina. Next base: position 42,059,486 of record NC_069502.1, read on the forward strand.
TTCAGTCAAGTTTCAGAACTGAACCGTGATGTTGATATTGAAATATACAATTGAGAGTATGATTAAGATTCAAATTGTGCTAAATACATAGGGGCTGTCATGGCATACTATTGAAAACTCTGAGTATTATCATATATTTTAGTAGATAATTAATCTACAGTATTAAAACATAACTTCAGAGAGCTTATGTATGTGAATGATTAACCCCTACTGTTGCAACGTTGTTCAACATATAAACACCGCAGTAAATTCCAACCTGACAGTGGTAATTAAATTCACTCTTGATGAAGGTAGTGTATCCATGTCAGCTTAAGTACATTTTTTTAAAAATAAACAACCAAAGGCATGAAATGTGGTAACATTATATAGTATTGTGTAATTCTTAGTATAATCTTTATTAATATATATGATACATGTGATTACTGTCTCCTGATAGAAGATAAATCTAGCCCAGTCTTACAATATTTCTCATTAGATGATAGCATGAGCGGTTATAGAAAAATAACTGCCGAGAGAGGTAATATGTAAGATCCACCCAGAATGATCACAAACTTAGTGATGCTACAGTCTGAGTGAATGCCTATGAGAGCAGTGTATATATAGCCCAAGGATTGTAATGGACTTATTAATACTGCGGTTCTAATATAAATAGGCAACAGATTGAATTATATCGCCACTAGTTGCCACGTTTTTTGCTAGTTAAATGTGAATTATTAACAGCCCAGTCAAGACTGAAAACCTGTAGTGTTAGCTCTCACCAGCTTAGCAATACATTGGTGAAGCTTTACAATAGGAGTAACTTGGAAACATTCTAAAAATTAAATCACTAATATAGTAAAGAGTCACGCTACTCATAACCTCATGACGCCCTAAAACACAGGAGTTCACTAGACTCCTCACCAGACCCTAACATGTTTCGCCGCTTGTCGGCTTTGTCAAAGAGTGCGTGCGTGGCGCGCTGTGTTGAGTTTATATAACCTTCTGGTATAACCCCGCCTCCCATTGGTCACATTAGTTAGAATGGGTGTGTTGTAATGACGCGTGTTAATTTGCAGCGATTAAACAGAGCTCCTTGTCTTATTCTTATGGTAAGCATATCAGTTTGAAGTCAGATAGTGATAAGTACAAGACTGGAGTGATTATTTGGAAACCTACTACTGTACATGGGATTGTTGGATACTAATACAATATGATACAAGTGATTGGTGATTAAACAAAAGAAAATAGAAAAAATGTGTTAGAAAAAATGTGACAAACATACAACACAGAAGAAATGAATAATATATACCACACAAAGAAATAGATGCTTCGTAATTAAGCTTAATGGGTAAGAAAAATACCCTAATAAAATATATATATATGTGCACATGTATTCCGTAAGTTAAAATGATAAAAAGAAATAATCATAATATATGATTTATGTAAGTGTGAAGGATTTTTATTATATGATCCAGTATCAATATAACTGGAATGTGCAAAAAAATAAGATGAAAATAAACAAACAAATGTTTTTATTAAAAAAGTATTTATTGGTGATTATTTAATATGACTTAGTGTACAACAAAAGTTGATCTGATCTCTGCCTATCTGGAATATTATTATAGGAACCCATGTATATAAAAGGTTTACATTATTACAGCTTGATATTTCAACTTATTAATTGATGTCTAACCACATTGGATGCTCCTAAAGTAAAATTAACCTATCGCTGTACGTTAAGATTTGGAGCTTTGGTTTACTAATAACCTGGTTACCCATTACTTCATTAGAAGTAACACACAATGCGGGATACCAGAATAGATTGTGCTCAAAGGAATGATATGAAGTTGTTCATTTCATTAAGTCCAAATGGTTGGACTGAATTAAGTAAAAATATGCATCTACTTTCAGCTCTCAATAGAGCTTGTTCAATATTTCCACCTCTAATACCCAGATCCAATTTCTGTATCCCCCAGCATCTTAAATCAGTCTGCTTGGATTTTGAATATCCAGAAAATGTCTGGTAACTGATTTGATGTTTTTATAAACACAAAGGAAGAATGATATAAAGGATATCAGAATTCCCAAAGCATGCACTTACAGCACTCTAGGCCTTAACTAAGGAACAGAATTCCCCAACAGGATATTAAAATATAACCTTTATTAATGATAAAGTTAAAAAACCAAATTTGTTTGGTTGATGCACACACAATTAAAATACACTCCAGTACCGAAATCAGTGTAATAAGTTGTGAATTAGATCACTAAATGTAATAATTCGGCCTCTATAAATTCACCGTTGTTAGTGATCTAAATAGTGATCAAATAGGTTAACTAGGTAGTGATTACCAAAAATTGTTATAACCTATAGTGTAGAGCTAGTATGTGAATTCCCATCTGGGTAGTCTAATATCAGCTCCAATATACTTCAACTGTCACCGTTGAGTAAAGTATTAGGTTGAATTAAGGACACAGGATATAGCCCTAAAAGGATGGTCTAAAATTATTATTAAATTTACAAACTTAGTGCAGATATATATGATCAGGTGATTAGTGAACCACAATTCAGCTAGCGTAACTATTCACTCCTGAGTAGGAGTCCCACCTTACGCGGGATAAACTTAGCTATTCAAAAATCCTTTTTCAACATTCCTGGTTATTAGACAAATCTTTAGTGCAGAGGCTATCCATGCCACAACTACTCATGAAAGTAACTGTTGTAAAGTATACGTGATAATACACAGTGGCAAAAAGCCGGGTAAGTATCATTTCACTCACCCTCCTTATCCGTAGCGGTGTTCTTGCCTCTGTCACTCACAACAGGTGAATACTACTGTTTGTAGGCTGTTCTGAACTTCGGAACCATTCGGGCTCTCCTGAACCCGTAACAAGACAAAAATATAAGTTTAAAGCACAGTTCCAGAGTAGAAAGGAGAGAGAGGAGAGATATCGGTATAGTAAAACATGTACTTTATTGATGTTTCTTAAAACAAACCGGCACAGCAAACAGTGAGATCCTTCTGCTGACGCGTTTCCTGCCTCACTGGCAGTTCATCAGAGCATACGGATAGTAATTTACACAGCTGTTAAATCACTTGCAACAATGTATAACAGACCAATCAAAAAGAAGTCATCAGAGTAAACTTACACACCTTAACGGGGTGCTCGCTTAACCCTTGATCGTACAGGACTTAGTAGTTATAAAATAACGATTAGTCAAAGAAAAAATATATACACTATTAATTGAAAAACAGACTTTAAAATTAGAAAAAATTCTAAAAACCTTCGAATTGGGATACGATCATATGATGTTTACATAGCAACAAAGAAAAAGTTGATTTTATAATCAAACATTTGCATATCTGTAAATCTTGCCGAGTTTGTCTACACGCTTCAAAATACAGAAAGAAATAAAGCCCTTTATAATGATATTTGAAAAATATATATCAGATCGACATGTGTGCAGACCAATCCATAAGTATAAAAGATAAATACTAACTATAATATAGAGTCTGCAAACATATCAATAAGGGCATAGTCATAGATATAGCGTGACATTTTGAAAAAAAGACAAACTTAGCAGAAATACCCTATTTATGAATTTAAGTGGATAGATATTTGTATATGCACAGAATCTATTCCTGAACAATGATGTTGTACAGAGATGAATTAGAGTTTGATCTCTCATACGTGCAGACTAGTATTTTTAAAAGAATAAACTTAAAATAAAGTTTTCTTCTAAATAATAATACCTTTAGTCATTACGTATGTGTAGAAACAATTGTAATTATTCTACACAGAAATAAGTTAATATTAGTAGATGGAAAGAAAATAATCATAATCCCATCTAATAACAATATTCCCGATGAAAACATAATACTCTATTTATCAATAAAAAGTTTTACATCACTGATTTTGTTTATTCCACAGGGGTGACCAGTCTTAAGTGTATAGATCCAAAAGATCTCTCTTTTGCTAAGGGCATGGTACCTATCACCTCCTCTAACCCCCAGAGTAACCTGTTCTATGCCTTGGAACTTAAAATGCTTCAGTCGATTTTTATGTTGGAAAAAATGCTTAGCAACTGGTGTCTTGGGGGTCTCAGCCTCTAGGGACAGAAGTGGAAGATCTACAGGGGAAAAACCCTGCTGTCCCAAGATATCCCAGCCGCAGAACACAGTGGAAGAAGAAGAACAACACAAGCGGCAAATAATCAATCTTTCTTCCACTATATTGGATGAAGATGAGGTTTCTGTCCTCAGCAAGGGACTAGGCTTCTCACCAGCAAGAGACTTTAATTTATTCGACACAATTTTAGATATCAATAAATTTGTGCGAAAGATAACATTGAGAAAGCACTTCAAAAATTTGAATGTGTCAGATTTGCCTTGTGACACGCAAAGGGCCAACATCAATTTGAGTGATAATTGCAATTTCAATGATCTGTGTGATATAGTGTCCCTATGCGAGTTACAAAGTAATACCATAAGCATTGATAATAGAGTCAATAAACAGCAATTGATCAAAGAACATAAACCTAGTGATTTTTATCCTGTTCGGGCTAGGAATGATACTATAGAATTGTTTCATTCTATCTTAGAGCAAGACCTGGTGTCATTACATAAAAAAGTAAATAGAACTGACAATGCTGATTCACACAGGTATAGAAATCTGAACAACAAAGAATTACATGCATTGAAACGTCTTAAAAATAATCAAGATATAACAATCGTTGATTCTGATAAGGGCGGCTCCATTGTTGTCTTAAATGTAAAAGATTACCTCACTGAGGCTTACAGACAATTAGGAGATAGTGATACTTACAAAAAACTAACATTTAACCCTACAACCAAGTTTCAAAGGGAACTGAAACATTTTTTAGATCAGGGACTTGAAAATTCTATTCTGTCAATTAAAACTAGTGAATTCATTTTTGAAGAGAACCCAAGGGTACCTGTTTTTAAATACTTACCTAAGGTACACAAATCCCTTGAGACTCCCCCAGGGAGACCAATAATCTCTGCTATTGGCTCCCTGGGAGAAAGGTTGGGCCAATGGGTTGATGCACAACTACAACCCATTGTGCAAGCACTACCAGGGTTTCTTAGAGACACTAAACATCTTATTAGATTAATTCAAGATGTACAGTGGAGTGAAGGCTATCATCTTGTGACTATAGATGTAGTCTCACTCTACTCCTGCATCCCACATACTCTGGGTATTGCAGCTATACAAAATATGCTTGTAAGATACTCAGGCTATGATGATGACCTTATAGATTACATTTTACAGGCTATTAACTTTCTATTGAATAGAAATTATTTCATATTCAATGGTGAGCTTTTTTTACAGCTGAGGGGGACAGCGATGGGGGCGAAATTCGCCCCCTCGTATGCGAACCTTTTCTTAGCTAATTTTGAAGTGATGAAAATTTTTGATGTCTGCAATCCCTTTCAGAGGAACATAATAATGTACACACGGTACATAGATGATGTTCTTCTGATTTGGGATGGTGACATTAGACTACTTGAGAAATTTGTTGAGTTCATTAACCATAATGATCAGAATTTAAGGTTTACTTATAGTACATCAGATACTAGTATACCTTACCTGGATGTACTCTTAAAGAATAGTAACAATGAGCTAATCACAGAAGTATATAGGAAGGAGATCAGCGGAAATACCATACTGAGAGCTGACTCTTCTCACCCAGGTCACCTTAAGAAAGGGATACCTAAGGGACAATACATCAGGCTTAGACGCAACTGCACCAATCTATATGACTACTGGAAGCATGCGGATAGCCTAACAAAACGGCTGATAGATAGAGGATATAATGCAACTAAATTGCAAGAAATATCGACATTGGTGTCCACTTTTAATAGAAATGATCTATTGAAAGATAAGTTAATCAACAAGACAGGGACTTACAATAAAAAGAGAGAAGGCATTAACTTCATCACTAGATATAGTAAGCAGTTCAGTGAAGTATGTAATATAATCAAAACTAGACTGCCACTACTAGAGAGAGATATAGATCTTCAAGACATTTCTAAGAATTGTAATTTTATTGCTAGCAGATCAGACACTATTGGAGATAACTTAAGAAAAAACTTTGGACCTAAATTAGGTTCTAGAGGAGTAATACCTAGCCAATGGTTACCCACTAATGTAGGGTTTCACAAATTAATATTACTTAGCAAACACAGCGAATGCTGCAATTATAAAATAATATAACTCACATTCATTGGTCTTTATATTCGTTTAGCACACACTCATTCAGGGACTAAGTTAGCTTTTAAGTTAAGTCTGGCACAACCCAGATTGGATAAATGATTAATATCATTCAGTTTACAGTTTAGTAGCAACAGCGTTACACACATTCATTCAAAAAAACGGAATTAGCGGTTAAATTAGGTCTGGCACAACCCAGGCTATATAGATAATTATTATCATTCGTTTTGTAGTATGGTCGCAACAATGTTGCAAGTGAATATGATAGATCAAATTATGGCGCCGTATAGACAGTCCCTATTCATTTGGTAAGACCCGGATAGGGAAAGTAAATAACTCCATTATTGAGGTAACCCTACGGATTATCAAGCATGCAGTCATTCAAAAATTATGTTAACAGTATGGTTCGGTCTGGCACAACCCAGATTCAGTAATTAATATTACTTAGTTAGCAAACACAGCGAATGCTGCAATTATAAAATCATATAACTCACATTCATTGGTCTTTATATTCGTTTAGCACACACTCATTCAGAGACTAAGTTAGCGATTAAGTTAAGTCTGGCACAACCCAGATTGTATAAATGATTAATATCATTCAGTTTACAGTTTAGTAACAACAGCGTTACACACATTCATTCAAAAAACTGAATTAGCGGTTAAATTAAGTCTGGCACAACCCAGGCTATATAGATAATTATTATCATTCGGTTTGTAGTATGGTCGCAACAGAGTTGCAAGTGAATATGAACGATCAAATGTTGGCGCCGTATAGACAGTCCCTATTCATTTGGTAAGACCCGGATAGGGAAAGTAAATAGCTCCGTTATTAAGGTAACCCTACAAAACACATGAGTTAACGGTACTGGGCTTTTTAAAATAACACAAAAAGATAGAGTGTGAACTAGTTCATCACTCTCCCCTGATGCGTTTCGCCCGATAGGGCTTTATCAAAGACAGCGAGCTGCCGGGTTTTTGGGGATTTATACCCTGTGGAACCGGAAGTCCCGCCCCCGCTCCACTCTGATAGGTGCTAAGGTCGTGTCAGGATGTAATGATAGACGGCTAGTTAGTCCAATACAGAAGTCATGTTCACGAGTCTACATGATCTGTATTATAATAAAAATTGTGAAGTAGTCAAATTACCATCACATTGTACCCAAATATCACAGATACATTAATTTGCATCTGTGTTATTATCTTCCAAATATCGTTGAAAATTGTAATTTTAACCTCACGGTAAGGATAGTTATATCAGGAGATTCTTCAAGACTACTATACTTAGTCTATTTATAAACACAACACAGTCTGTGTTCTAAGTAATATAAAAGTCAAGACAAATTTCAAGATTCTTCATGCACTAAAATAATGTATGAATATTAGATGTATATCACTGTTTCGGCTAATATATCTGAGTCTGCGTTCATTATCATTCCTGTCTGTTTTTATTTTTAAACCTCGATTATAACGTATTTAAAATGTATTATTTTTGCAGCGTAATCTTGTTCTTCGGCCCCCTAAAATTCACTTAAAGGGCATTATGTATAAATATATCAGGATCAATTTTAAAGCTATTGATTAAAATATTCTTGTTTGAAATATTTCATAATGTGCCGAGGAGAAATTAGTGCAAGTGCAATGCGTGTCAAATCAGTTGGATTGTTGTGTAAATACTAGCTATTCCTTAAAGTTTGTTAGTGTGAATAATAAATACAGAGTGTCCAATAGTGATGTTTAAATGTGAATTGTGAGAAGGTTATCACAATGGAATCCTATGTGACTCAGAATGTAATTTGTTACTGTGTGATGAGACAAAGAATGTTGTATGTGAAGAAAAGGGAAAGGGGGGTTGTGTGTGGTGATTGTAAGAGAAAGAGGAAGTGTCAATGTATTTGTACATTGATGTGTGTTCAAATAAAACATAATGTGAGAAAAGGGGAACCCACTGGTCCAAAATTAAAACAACATAAATTGAGTGTATGTGAGAGTGCAGGGAAAGTGAGTATCATAATTCTCCTTTTGAGAATTCATTAGTGTTGCAATATTTTTACTTGTTTTTCATTTTTATTGTGGTGTAAGTTTTCATTGATCTGAACATGAATAGATTACTATGCTTTAGGAGAAGTATCAATGCATGCCCTATTAGCCGTGTCAGGAATTCAGTGTGTATTTTTTGGAAATCAAAAATTATGTAAAGTTATATAGATTATATAAAATTGAATGTTGATATTTATTAGTCTTGATTATGACAACTCTCTGATAATATTTCCCATGTATGATACACTATTTATGGACTCATGTATTTATTGTTCACACTAACAAACTTTAAGGAATAGCTAGTATTTACACAACAATCCAACTGATTTGACACGCATTTCACTTGCACTAATTTCTCCTCAGCACATTATGAAATATTTCAAACAAGAATATTTTAATCAATAGCTTTAAAATTGATCCTGATATATTTATACATAATGCCCTTTAAGTGAATTTTAGGGGGCCGAAGAACAAGATTACGCTGCAAAAATAATACATTTTAAATACGTTATAATCGAGGTTTAAAAATAAAAACAGACAGGAATGATAATGAACGCAGACTCAGATATAGTATTATTATTATCGGTTATTTGTAGAGCGCCAACAGATTCCACAGCGCTAGAGTAGCCGAAACAGTGATATACATCTAATATTCATACATTATTTTAGTGCATGAAGAATCTTGAAATTTGTCTTGACTTTTATATTACTTAGAACACAGACTGTGTTGTGTTTATAAATAGACTAAGTATAGTAGTCTTGAAGAATCTCCTGATATAACTATCCTTACCGTGAGGTTAAAATTACAATTTTCAACGATATGTGGAAGATAATAGCACAGATGCAAATTAATGTATCTGTGATATTTGGGTACAATGTGATGGTAATTTGACTACTTCACAATTTTTATTATAATACAGATCATTTAGACTCGTGAACATGACTTCTGTATTGGACTAACTAGCCGTCTATCATTACATCCTGACACGACCTTAGCACCTATCGGAGTGGAGCGGGGCGGGACTTCCGGTTCCACAGGGTATAAATCCCCAAAAACCCGGCGGCTCGCTGCCTTTGATAAAGCCCTATCGGGCGAAACGCGTCAGGGAAGAGTGATGAACTAGTTCACACTCTATCTTTTTGTGTTATTTTAAAAAGCCCAGTACCGTTAACTCATGTGTTGTGTAGGGTTACCTTAATAACGGAGCTATTTACTTTCCCTATCCGGGTCTTACCAAATGAATAGGGACTGTCTATACGGCGCCAAAATTTGATCTTTCATATTCACTTGCAACTCTGTTGCGACCATACTACAAACCGAATGATAATAATTATCTATATAGCCTGGGTTGTGCCAGACTTAATTTAACCGCTAATTCAGTTTTTTGAATGAATGTGTGTAACGCTGTTGTTACTAAACTGTAAACTGAATGATATTAATCATTTATACAATCTGGGTTGTGCCAGACTTAACTTAATCGCTAACTTAGTCTCTGAATGAGTGTGTGCTAAATGAATATAAAGACCAATGAATGTGAGTTATATGATTTGATAATTGCAGCATTCGCTGTGTTTGCTAACTAAGTATTATTAATAACTGAATCTGGGTTGTGCCAGACCGAACCATACTGTTAACATAATTTTTGAATGACTGCATGCTTGATAATCCGTAGGGTTACCTCAATAATGGAGTTATTTACTTTCCCTATCCGGGTCTTACCAAATGAATAGGGACTGTCTATACGGCGCCATAATTTGATCTATCATATTCACTTGCAACATTGTTGCGACCATACTACAAACCGAATGATAATAATTATCTATATAGCCTGGGTTGTGCCAGACCTAATTTAACCGCTAATTCAGTTTTTTTGAATGAATGTGTGTAACGCTGTTGCTACTAAACTGTAAACTGAATGATATTAATCATTTATCCAATCTGGGTTGTGCCAGACTTAACTTAAACGCTAACTTAGTCCCTGAATGAGTGTGTGCTAAACGAATATAAATACCAATGAATGTGAGTTATATTATTTTATAATTGAAGCTTTCGCTGTGTTTGCTAACTAAGTAATATTAATTACTGAATCTGGGGTGTGCCAGACCGAACCATATTGCCAACATAATTTTTGAATGATTGCATGCTTGATAATCCGTATGACTAAAGGATAGATGTAAAATTACTCAATAACTTCAGCATAGTAAAACTGGCTATATTTGTGGTCTGGGCTGTACCGGACCTAGTCGATCCCAATAAAGATACTATCCTAACCCTAATGAATGTGCGCAAAATAAATTATAGATCTGTGAATCCATGTCAAGTCTTTTGACAACTGCAGCACATGTTCTACCTGAGAATTAAGTAACATTCAATACACAATCCTAGTAATGTCAGACTTCATCATGCTGCTCGTATAATTTATGAATAGAAGCGTGCTCAATCTATGACTAACGTATATTTGTAAAATCTTTTGAGCAATTCAGCACAAGCTATGCATACATCGCTATTCATATAAGCAAATTGGCTAAATCTATAGTCTGGGTTGTGCCAGACTTAGGCCTAGATTTAGAGTTGGGCGGTAGCCGTGAAAACCAGCGTTAGAGTCTCCTAACGCTGGTTTTTACCACCCTCTGGTATTTGGAGTCAGTAAGGAAAGGGTCTAACGCTCACTTTCAAGCCGCGACTTTTCCATACCGCAGATCCCCCTACGCCATTTGCGTATCCTATCTTTTCAATGGGATCTTTCTAACGCCGGTATTTAGAGTCGTGGCTGAAGTGAGCGTTAGAAATCTAACGACAAGACTCCAGCCGCAAAAAAAAGTCAGTAGTTAAGAGCTTTCTGGGCTAACGCCGGTTTATAAAGCTCTTAACTACTGTGCTCTAAAGTACACTAACACCCATAAACTACCTATGTACCCCTAAACCGAGGGCCGCCACTCTATTAAATTTTTTTAACCCCTAATCTGCCGCTCCGTACCCCGCCGCCAGCTACGTTATCCCTATGTACCCCTAATCTGCTGCCCCTAACATCGCTGACCACTATGTTATATTTATTAACCCCTAATCTGCCGCCCCCGCTATCGCTGACCCCTGCATATTATTATTAACCCCTAATCTGCCGACCACACATCGCCGCCAGCTACGTTATCCCTATGTACCCCTAATCTGCTGCCCCTAACACCGCCGACCCCTATATTATATTTATTAACCACTAATCTGCCCCCCACAACGTCGCCTCCACCTACCTACAATAATTAACCCCCAATCTGCCGACCGCATCTCACCGCTACTATAATAAAGTTATTAACCCCTAATCCGCCTCACTCCCGCCTAAATAACCCTATAATAAATAGTATTAACCCCTAATCTGCCCCCCCTAACATCGCCGACACCTAACTTCAATTATTAACCCCTAATCTGCCGACCGGAGCGCACCGCTACTATAATAAATGTATTAACCCCTAAAGCTAAGTCTAACCCTAACACTAACATCCCCCTAAATTAAATATAATTTAAATCTAACGAAATAAATTAACTCTTATTAAATAAATTATTCCTATTTAAAGCTAAATACTTACCTGTAAAATAAACCCTAATATAGCTACAATATAAATAATAATTATATTGTAGCTATTTTAGGATTAATATTTATTTTACAGGCAACTTTGTTATTATTTTAACCAGGTACAATAGCTATTAAATAGTTAATAACTATTTAATAGCTAAAATAGTTAAAATAATAACAAAATTACCTGTAAAATAAATCCTAACCTAAGTTACAATTAAACCTAACACTACACTATCATTAAATAAATGAAATACAATACCTACAATTATCTACAATTAAACCTAACACTACACTATCAATAAATTAATTAAATACAATACCTACAAATAACTACAATTAAATAAACTAACTAAAGTACAAAAAATAAAAAAGAACTAAGTTACAAAAAATAAAAAAATATTTACAAACATTAGAAAAATATTACAACAATTTTAAACTAATTACACCTACTCTAAGCCCCCTAATAAAATAACAATGACCCCCAAAATAAAAAAATGCCCTACCCTATTCTAAATTAAAAAAGTTCAAAGCTCTTTTACCTTACCAGCCCTGAAAAGGGCCATTTGCGGGGCATGCCCCAAATAATTCAGCTCTTTGCCTGTAAAAAAAAAAACATACAATACCCCCCCCCCCCAACATTACAACCCACCACCCACATACCCCTAATCTAACCCAAACCCCCCTTAAATAAACCAAACACTAAGCCCCTGAAGATCTTCCTACCTTATCTTCACCATACCAGGTTCACCGATCCGTCCTCTGAAGTCTTCATCCAAGCCTCCGAAATCTTCATCCAAGCCCAAGCGGGGGCTGAAGAGTGACGTCCATCCTCCGGCTGAAGTCTGGATCCAAGCGGCGGCTGAAGAAATCCATCATCGGGCTGAAGTCTTGATCCAAGCGGGCGCTGAAGAAGTCCATCATCGGGATGAAGTCTTCTATGATGCGGCATCTTCAATCTTCTTTCTTCCGGAGTCATCATCTTCCAGCCGATGCGGATCCATCCTCTTCTACCGACGCCTACTCGCCGAATGACGGTTCCTTTAAGGGACATCATCCAAGATGGCGTCCGTCGAATTCCGATTGGCTGATAGGATTCTATCAGCCAATCAGAATTAAGGTAGGAAAATTCTGATTGGCTGATGGAATCAGCCAATCAGATTCAAGTTTAATCCGATTGACTGATCCGAACAGCCAATCAGATTGAGCTTGCATTCTATTGGCTGTTCCGATCAGCTGACTGTATCAATACTAGCTACACATGTGCAATTCAAGCTGTCAGCTTTGACTATAGAACAAACTGACTGCAACAATAGCTAATAATAATTTTAGACCATCCTTTTAGGGATATATCCTGTGTCCTTAATTCAACCTAATACTTTACTCAACGGTGACAGTTGAAGTATATTGGAGCTGATATTAGACTACCCAGATGGGAATTCACATACTAGCTCTACACTATAGGTTATAACAATTTTTGGTAATCACTACCTAGTTAACCTATTTGATCACTATTTAGATCACTAACAACGGTGAATTTATAGAGGCCGAATTATTACATTTAGTGATCTAATTCACAACTTATTACACTGATTTCGGTACTGGAGTGTATTTTAATTGTGTGTGCATCAACCAAACAAATTTGTTTTTTTAACTTTATAATTAATAAAGGTTATATTTTAATATCCTGTTGGGGAATTCTGTTCCTTAGTTAAGGCCTAGAGTGCTGTAAGTGCATGCTTTGGGAATTCTGATATCCTTTATATCATTCTTCCTTTGTGTTTATATTTATATTTGTGCACAAGCACCATTATCCTCCAGCTATTGTAAAATTTATAAACTTATACCTCTTTATTTGAATTACTATTAGAGGAAAAGCCTAAGGAGTGACATTGTTCATTTGGTGTGTTTAATGATTTGATGTTTTTGCCTGCTTGTCTGTCTCTGTTCACATTTTTGATGTCTCTGAGATGTTCTTGTAATCTCACTCTTATTCTTCTGGTAGTCATACCTACATAGAACTTTTAAAGTTTAAACAACTACATTATAATACATAAATTACACCTTCGGTTGTGCAATTAATATGTGCTCGAATATCATGTTTCTTTCCAAAACGATTTATTATACTGGTGGTATGTTTGAGCTTAGTGCGTGTTTTACTACCCTGTAAATGACTAGGGCTAATCATATCTTTTAAATTTGGTGCCCTTCTATAGCCAACTTGAATTCTGTCACTTAAAATAGTTGAAAGTATGTGGTCAGATTGGAGAATATGCCAATGTTCTTGTAGGATATCCACCACTTATGCTGTTTTTGAATTATGAGTGGTAATAAATCTGACCACTTCGTGTTTATTTTCATCTCGTTGTTTTGGCTAAAGTAATTGGTGTCTTGGGGTGCATCTTGCTCTATATTCTGCTTTTTTGATTATTCTCTTACTGTACCCTCTCTGGAGCAATCTATTTTTCAGTTCTTGTGCTCTTTTTTTATAGTTGTCTGATGTTGAACAATTTCTTTTCATCCTAAGGAATTCCCCAATGGGTAATGATTTTATTGTATTTGGGGCGTGGGCACTGCTGCTGTGTAGGATGCTGTTGGTAGCCGTTGTTTTCCTAAATAGATCTGTACTTAGTGTACCATTGTCATTCTTGATAATTTCCAAATCTAAGAAGGATATTTTTGTTTGGCTAGCTTCAAATGTTAATCTGATGTTTAGATCATTTGTATTGAGTTGTTTGAAGAATTTATCAAGATCTTCCTTTGTGCCCTCCCATAGGAAGAGCACATCATCGATATAGCGCAGCCATATAGGTATTTTATTAATGTATTCATCATTATTATCCAAGAAGACAAAGTTCTGTTCCCACCAACCTAAAAATAGGTTGGCGTATGTAGGCGCACAAGCAGTACCCATAGCTGTACCTCTTGTTTGGAGGTAGAAGGCGTGATCAAAGGTAATATAGTTGTGATGTAAAACAAAACTTAATAACTTTAGAATAAAGTCATCATGTTCAATTTCTTCATCTGATCCCATTTGTAAGAAACTCTTAATTGCCATAGGTCCCAGGTCATGATGTATACTAGTATACAGTGACTCAACATCTGCTGTCACTAGCCAAGTGTCTTTGTCTACAATAATATACATTGTCTATTTGCTGGAGTACATCTGTTGTATCTTTAACAAAAGATGGAAGTTGAGACAGATATTCTCGTAATCTTAGATAAACAAATTGACTGGCTTTCTCGGTCAGACAGTTTATACCTGACACTATCGGATGCCCCGGTGGGTGTTTTAGATCTTTATGGACTTTGGGTATCAGATAAAAGGTAGAGGTCGTCGGGTTAGTAACTTTCAAGAATTTCATTTCTTTAGGGGTCAAGAGTCCATTATTTTTAGGTGTTGAAATAATGTTTGCATATTCACTTAAGAATTCATGTGATGGGTTATAGTTTAGCTTTTTATAACATTTGTTATCTCTTAGTTGTTTTTCTGCTTCTTGTTTATATTGAGCTATTGGCCAGATCTCAATATTTCCACCTTTGTCTGAACTGCATATTATTACATCCCCCAATTTTTTAATTTCTTGTAATGCTTGAAATTCAGATTTGGAAAGATTATGAGGAGTCCAATTCTCTTTAAGGTTGACAATTTTATTGCAGACCACATTATTAAATACTTCCAATTGCGGACAGTTAGTTTTAGGTATATATGTAGATTTATTCTTGATGTTAGCAATTCTTAGTCTTCTCACATGGGTGTAACTTATTTCCCTGTCTGTAATCAATTAAACTCAGCTGTCTGCTGTAGCCTTATAAATTTAAGACCAGTTAGGGGAGAGCGTTTGCTGGGGTCTGAGCGTTTGCAGAGTATTCCTTCTCTCTAAGCTACCATCTGTCTAAGTGACCATCTTTAAGTGGCAAGGCTGAGAATTAGACAAGAATTGAACAAGATTTGAGGAAGATTTGAGGCAAGCTAAACATTTTCATTCAAAAAATCTTTTGCACTTAACATTCTGCTATGTTTTCTGGACTGCTTTTCCTTTTAACAGTCTCATGTCTATTCCACAAGCATACTTACATGCTCATACCGTACCCTTCTCCACACGCAGTTTTTATAGGCCCCTCTCTCCTTTCTTCTCCATACCTTAGCTCTCATGAACTACTTTCTATTTTAAAATCTATATCAACAAACTGCACCACCTCCCAGAAATACCCCCACTGCTATAAATCTGATTCTCACCTACTCTTACTTTCCATCTCGATGCTATTAGCCTCAGGCGACATCTCTCCAAATCCTGGGCCCACCCTCATTCCCACCATTTCCCAATCACGCACTCCTTATAAGAACTTTAATAAAAGCAACACACATAACCTCATTTCCATCCAATGCATCCAACATGCACACACTCCTTTCGCCTGCGCACTATGGAACTCTCGCTCTGTCTGCAACAAACTTACAGCCATTCATGACCTGTTGATATCAAATGCTTTCACCCTTTTAGCAGTTACAGAAACCTGGTTATCTCCTTCTGACACTGTTTCCATTACTGCTCTCACACATGGTGGCCTTCACTTTAGCCATACCCCTAAGCCAGGTGAGAAATGTGGGGGCGGTGTTGGCATCTTGCTCTCCCCCTCCTGCACTTATCAATACCTACCTCCAATCCCATCACTCTCCTTCTCCTCCTTTGAAGTCCACTGTATTCGCCTGTTCTCCCCTCTCTCCCTCAATGTGGCAGTCATCTATCGCCCTCCTGGACCAACCTCCCAATTCTTTGACAACTTTGCCGCCTGGCTTCCTCACTTTCTCTCTTCAAATATACCAACCCTAATTCTTGGGGACTTCAACATTCCCATTGAAAACCCATCTGCCCCCGCTGCCTCTAAACTTCTTTCACTCAAATCCTCCTTCGGTCTCTCACAATCCACCCTACTCCCGACTCACTGTGATGGACACTCCATCGACCTGGTATTTTCCTACCTCTGCTCTATATCTGACACCACCTGTCACCCTTTTCACATTTCAGACCATCACCTGGTCACCTATAATATTAATGCAAAAGCTAAACCCACTTCTCCATCCCGCCCTGCACCTGCAGAAATACACATGCTGTGGACGCGGTTCAATTTTCAAAAATCATTCAAAATCTCCTCCCTTACACTTCCACTATAACCTGCCCTGATCTCGCTACAGCCCACTATAACAAAACTCTCTCCTCTGCACTAGACACACTTGCCCCTCCCCAGCTGCACAAAACACCACACAGTCAGTTACAGCCCTGGCATGCTCAGCATACACGCTATTTGCAAAAATGCTCTCGTACTGCTGAGCGTGTCTGGAGGAAAACTCACTCTGAACCTGATTTCATACACTATAAGTTTATTCTTCGCTCATACACTTCTGCCCTTCACTTAGCCAAGCAAACCTACTTCTCTTCTCTCATATCTACTCTTTCTTCAAACCCTAAACGACTCTTTTCCACCTTTAACTCTCTCCTCTACCCACCTGCTCCACCACCCCCGTCTGTCTTTAGTGCTCAAGCCCTGGCAGACTACTTTTAAACAAAACACGTACTATCCAAAGCAACATCCTAAAAGCAACCTGCAATATTCCAAAAGGCCCAATTACTCCCTCTGCCACCCTCTCTATCTTCCATCCAGCCACTGAGAATTAAGTTTCTTCCTTACTATCTTCCTCACGCCTCACTACCTGCCCACTCGACCCTATCCCTTCTCATCTAATACCCTCCCTATCTTCCACCCTCACTCCTGCTTTTACCCACATCTTCAACCTATCTCTCTCTACCGGCTCATTCCCATCTTCTTTCAAACACGCAAAAGTCACTCCCATACTCAAAAAACCCTCCCTCGACCCTAATTCTCCCGAAAGCTACCGCCCCATATCACTGCTTCCACTAACATCAAAACTCCTTGAAAAACTAGTTTAAAATCGCCTAACCGACTTCCTGTCCACCAACTCCTGGCTTGACCCACTGCAATCGGGTTTCCGCCCAAAACATTCAACTGAGACTGCCCTTACCAAGGTTACAAACGATCTTCTCTCTGCAAAAAATATTGGCCACTACTCTATTCTCATCTTACTCGACCTCTCAGCTGCCTTCGACACAGTTGACCACCCCCTCCTCCTACAGACCCTTAGCTCTTTTGGCCTCTTTGACACTGCTCTTTCCTGGATTCACTCCTATCTTTCCCACAGGTCTTTTTCTGTGTAATTTGCCGGTGACTCCTCCTCTCCTATGCCTCTGTCTGTTGGAGTACCTCAAGGATCTGTTCTAGGTCCTCTACTCTTCTCCATCTATACTTCTTCGCTGGGTAAACTTATCAACAGTTATGGCTTCAAATATCACCTCTATGCTGATGACACCCAGATCTACCTCTCCACCCCTGCTCTCTCTCCCTCTGTCCTTTCTCATGTCAGCGACTGCTTATCTGGTATTTCTTCCTGGATGATATCTCACCACCTAAAGATTAACATGTCCAAGACTGAGCTCCTTCTTATCCCCCCCTCAAGTTCTACACAGACTTCTGACTTCTCTATCCCTGTTGACGGCATCACCATTTCCCCATCGCCCCCAAGTCCGCTGCCTTGGAATCCCACTTGACTCAAATCTATCCTTCGCCCCCCATATCCAATCGCTTTCTATATCCTGCCGCAACCATCTACGCAATATTTCCAAAATTCGCCCTTTTCTGAGTGCTGACACCACAAAGCAAATAATCCACTCCCTTGTTATCTCCCGACTTGACTACTGCAAAAACCTACTCGCTGGCCTTCCTCTTTTCCACTTCTCCCCCCTTCAATCCATCCTAAATGCCTCCGCCAGGCTGATCCACCTTTTCCGTCGATCTGCATCTGCTGCACCTCTCTGCGAGTCCCTTCATTGGCTCCCCATTCACAGCAGAATTAAATTCAAAATTCTCACCCTTACATACAAAGCTCTCACCAACGCTGCTCCCCTCTACCTATCCTCTCTAATACACAAGTATACTCCAGCCTATCCACTAAGATCCAACAATGACCTGCTCCTTGCATCCGCAACTATCACCTCTTCTCATGCTAGACTGAAGGACTTCTGTCGTGCAGCACCTACCCTCTGGAACACTCTCCCCCGTGCTGTCAGGATTTGCCCTAATCTGTCTTCCTTTAAATGTTCCCTGAAGACTTTTCTGTTCAGGGAAGCCTACCACCCAACTCAATAATAAATTAACTTCACTTACCTAACATTTCCCTCATCTAACTCTGTACTAACATCTTTCCAAATCTTGCAGTCCTTACCTCCTGTTTCTCAACCTCCTACCCTTCTAGATTGTAAATTCCCACGGGAATAGGGCCCTTAATCCCTCCTGTATGTGTTTGTAAATTTTGCCCTGTCTTTTACAAGTCTTGTATTGTTTTATTTAAATGAATTGTATCCATGGACAGCGCTGCGGAATATGTTGGCGCTTCATAAATAAAGTATAATAATAATGTTATCTCTCCAAGTGGGTTCCTGTTTAGGTTCATTATCATCCAAAAGCTCTTCAAGATTATCTAAAGTTATCCTCTCTTCCTTAGACCATTCTGAGATGTTGGTGTTTGTATTAGTTTGATCTTTACTATGAGAGTACATTCTTTTGAGAGCAATTTTTCTCACAAATAATTGGATATTTTTGATAATATCAAATGTGTCCCCTTTTGATGTGGGGCAAAAAGACATCCCTTTGGAAAGTACACTTATGTGATCTGATGTTAATATTTTATGAGATAAGTTAATAATTCTCAATGTGATTTACAATTCTTTCAGCTAACACTGGGAGATTCATTACTTGTTGTCACACATCAATATTACCAGCCAGTAGTAGTTATTATGTTTATTCTATAACATTGTTGCCATCTCAGCAATGATTTATTCTTGTTATAATCTGAATATTGCTATTGCAGCATAGGAAATCATTAGTACCACCTGTTCTCTTGAGTCTGAGTAGACACAGAGTCATTTTTAGATTACTTTTCATTCACTCAATATCAAAGCAAGGGTATCCACAGCTGCTATTACAGGAGCATTCTTTTACACAAGTAGTATTGTGTCAAACGGACAACACAATTATATATTGTCACGCTGTCTTTGCTTCAGGTCATGTTTTTAAAGTTGTATTTTGTTTTTAGTAATATTTAATTAAAAGTTATATTTTAACCTACCTTGGTACTTGACCACTTATAACTATTTTCGAACTGTTTATTGTATATAAGTTATTATAAGCGGACTCTGAAGTGCTAATTGTGTATACTTCTAGAGAAATTTTTTCCTCTGTTTTCTCTTCACAAGTTGTCAATATACACAGCACCATTTCATGAACCCAATGTTATTAGACTAGGGTATTCAATGCATTAGCAGAAGTCCTTTAAATAATAAAGTAGTGTCATTGGCTCCTTTATTTGCTTCAAATCACAGTTTATCACCTGGAACTGGAGGGTTTCAAAATGGAGAGCCCCAACAGCCATGGACAAAGGAGCAGTTTTGTGAGTAACGAGTGCGGGCTGAAGGGGCTTGCCATCAATGGCCTCAATAGCAAGCGGAACGGACCGAGGCAAAACAGGAATGGAATGATATGATACAAAAGCACTGTCAATGAAATAGCCCGCAGTACCGGAGTCAACAAGAGCCTGAGTGACTATGGAGGAGTCCACCAAGGAAAGGACAACCGTGACCAAAGGTTTTTCCTTAAGCTGTTCTGGGGACGAGGATAAACCACCCAAGGTCTGCCCCCGACAGAACCGGACATGCTCCTGGAAGGCATAGGTGCAGCAGCGGAAACAGGAGCAGCCATAACTTGCGGGACACTTTAGGTCCAAATGTGCAGTGTGAGTCAGCAGGGTTTGCAGGACTAGTGCAAATTGATCCAAGCGGTGGTCCTATACATCCATCCTGGTAATGATGGCAGGTAAAGGTGGATTATTAGAACCATCAGGATTCATGGCCTTTGCATAATGTCAGGGTGCCAGGAATCAGACTGAGACGAGAAGTGCAAAAATAATCACACCTTTATTAATAGCAAAAAATAATAAAAAGTCCACAAGTCAAATAATAAGCCAGGAGTCAAAACCAGAGCTGGTAGTCAGACGAGCCGAGTCAGGAGCCAAAGCAAATAGTCAGACGAGCCGGAATCAGGAACAAGGAAAACAGCAGAGTCAGAAACAAGCCAGGGATCAGGAACCAGGAAGGACGTCAGCCAGCCAGGTAATACACAGGAACTCTCACAAACAGGTCTGAGACAACGCAAAGGCAAAGCATACTGAACAGAGGCCCTTTAAATAATAAGTGATGACATCACAATTCTGAGACTGCATCCTGTCTCACACGGATGATGCACACCAGTCTGGCCATAAAAGGAAGTGCAGGAAATGAGCAGCATCCTCCACAATGCACCATAGTCAGCAAGAGAGGTGAGTAAAATAGCTGCCAGCAGCACATGGCAAACAAAACAGGGAAAAAACCCTGACACCTGAGCAGGAGTGTTTTGAATATCAGGCGCCTCACTCTGAGTGCCTCACTCCACCCAGTGCCTCACTCCAAGTGTATAAAGTTGTGTATTAAATCCTTAATACTATGATGAAGGAGAAACCCCTAATTATATATATATATATATATATATATATATATATACACATACACATACAGTATATATATGTATGTCATACAGCCAGTCCTTATCACCTCTGTACAGCTGATATTGATCTCCACAGTTATAGGGTAGAATGTTCAAAGATTATTGGAGAGAATAGAGTAAGAAGTATAAAGCAAAATTACAAATTATTAAAGCAAGAGTAACTGGGTGAAGAGGAATAGGGTAGTTAGGGGTATATGGATAAGGGAAATACAAGAGTATGAGAAATATAGTGAGTAAGAGGGATAAGAAATGTGAAAGAACTATGAAAAATAGTTATGGCCAAAGGTAGAGTAAGAGGGATGAGGGAGGAAAGTAGAGTGTAAAAAAACTGGATGAGAGGCATGAGTAAAGGGAGATCAAGAATGATGTAGAATGGGAGAGTAAGAATTGTGTAGAATGGAAGAGTAACAATGATGTAGAATGGGAGAATAACAATGATGTAAATGGGAGAGTTAAAGGGAAAAGGAAGGTGCAAGTAGGAGTAATGATCAAAGATAGAATAAGAGGGGTGAGGTATGGAACGTACGAGTCGTGAGTAATCAAGGATAAAGAAGGATGACGAAAGTGAGAAGAAAATTAAAAAGATATGAGAGGCGGAAAATAATAACAATACGGTAAGGGAGAGTGATGAAGAAGGGAGAGTAAGAACAGTGAGGAAAGAGAGTTAGTGGGAGTAGCAAAAGAGTAAGAGAGAGGAGAAATAAGAGATAAGAAGTTTAGTGATTAATATGAGAGTAAAAGAGAGGAGGGTCGGGAAAGGAAGAGTAAGAGGTGTAGAATGGGAGGGAAAGAGTGATGAGGAATGAGGGGAAAAATTAGAGAAGTAAAGCAGGAGAAAAGGGTATGAAAATGAGACAGTATGAAGACTGACAAGTGTGAAGTATGGGACTATATTTGCCTTGATATACTTTTTAATTATATGTATGTCCTGTACTTTTTTTTATCTGATTTTCTTGATCTATTAATATGATCATAACTTTGGGAATAGTTTGCCCTGTGCATTTTACTTACTTAGTAGAGCAGATGCCAACATTATTAACAATTCAGGTGTAATACAGTTATATGTGTGTGCATAAATGTCGTGTGAACAGTCATTGTCTTAATATTGCAATGTACAAAGTATGCTGTATGTACACCATCGGGATGGGCGAATGTGTTTATATTCAAATTTGAATGTTAGAACGAATGTTATTGTAGAAATTTGATTTACATAATCGAATGTTAATAAGAACAAATATTCTGAAAAATTCTATTATCGAATGTTATTTACAGTTTTCGAATGTCACTTTTGAATTCGAATATTACATTTATAAAACACAGTTGTAGACTAGAAATACTATTTTGAATTCGGATATATGATTTATAAAACACAGTATTAGACTTGAAATTCTATTTTGAATGCGACATTCAAATTCGATATATTACATTTATAAAACACAGATGTAGACTAGAAATACTATTTCTAATTTGAATGTGATATAAAATACATGGCTAAACATTCTATTATTCAAACAAATATTTTCGAATGTTATTGAAAAATTCGAAAATGAAAATTCAAAAATATATTAAACATTCGAAATACGATTCGAACAAACGAATGTATCAAAATTAGTTTTAAGTTTCAAATTTTTAGAAGCAGTCGCCCATCCCTAGTGCACCATATGTTGTCTAATTCTTTACCTCAATAACAAAAAAATGGTGGAATTAGAGGGATGAGGAATGGAGAGAAGGAGAGATGGGTAATGGCGAGGAAAATTGATGAAAATTAGGAAAAGGGACAAAGAGTAATAAAGACAGAGATGAAACATGAGTAAGAAAATTATGTAATATATAATAACTATATTCAGCAAATTACTAAGAATGACCTTGTATTGTGTGTGTGAGTGAATATAGGGTTAATAGCATTAATTGCAGATTTCTTTAAAGGCACATTGTACACTGTTTAATGCAATATTTGAATGAAAGAACAGAGCACATTGCAATTAAAAGATAGCATAACCGATAAAAAATGCACATTGTACGTTTATTTCTTTCACCTTTAAAAATTCCACAATAGAGTGTCTGCAAGCTGATGTAGGGATGCCTTAGCAAGTACAAAACCATAGAGAACACGCCCCCCAGCCAATCAGGGGCCCGATCCAATATGCAGCGTCGCCTGCAAAAGCCGGCGACGCCAGATTTTGTGCTGGTTTGGTATCACATATACGGCGTAGCATACAACTTACGCCCGTATATTTCACCCGTCGCCTGCAAATTTTACTCCCATAGGCTAACATATAAAACCGCGCAATTTGGTATCCAATATCCAGCGCAAGGACTTACGTTGCGAAAATGGAGAAAACTTACTCCATTTTCATCTCGCCATAAAATGCACCCATAGCAGGTCTTGCGCTGAGTATGGGAGCACAGTAACTCCCTAAAATGCCTAAAAAAAACCCTAACACCTAACGCATGCGCAATGTCTATCTACCTGTCAACCGCAATCCCCCACCGCAATACCTAATAAACACCTAGATTTAGAGTTTCGCGTTAGAAGGGGTGCGTTAGCTATGCGTGTTTTTTTTCCCCCGCACCTTTTAAACAACGCTGGTATTTAGAGTTCTCTGAAGGGCTGCGTTAGACTCCAAAAAGGGAGCGTACAGGCATATTTACCGCCACTGCAACTCTAAATACCAGCGCAGCTTACGGACGCGGCCAGCTTCAAAAACGTGCTCGTGCACGATATCCCCATAGGAAACAATGGGGCACTTTGATCTGAAAAAAAACCTAACACCTGCAAAAAAGCAGCGTTCAGCTCCTAACGCAGCCCCATTGTTTCCTATGGGGAAACACTTCCTAAGTCTGCACCTAACACCCTAACATGTACCCAGAGTCTAAACACCCCTAATCTTACACTTATTAACCCCTAATCTTCCGCCCCTGCTATCGCTGACACCTGCATATTATTATTAACCCCTAATCTGCCGCTCCGTACACCGCCGCAACCTACATTATCCCTATATACCCCTAATCTGCTGCCCCTAACACCGCCGACCCCTATATTATATTTATTACCCCCTAATCTGCCCCCCCCAACGTCGCCGCTACCTACCTACACTTATTAACCCCTAATCTGCCGACCGGACCTCGCCGCCACTACAATAAATGTATTAACCCCTAAACAGCCTCACTCCCGCCTCAAAAACCCTATAATAAATATTATTAACCCCTAATCTGCCCTCTTTAACATTGCCGACACCTAACTTCAAGTATTAACCCCAAATCTGCCGACCAGACTTCGCCGCTACTCTAATAAATGTATTAACCCCTAAAGCTAAGTCTAACTCTAACACTAACACCCCCCCTAAGTTAAATATAATTTTTATCAAACTAAATAAAATAAATCATATTAAATAAATTAATCCTATTTAAAGCTAAATACTTACCTGTAAAATAAACCCTAATATAGCTACAATATAACGAATAATTTTATTGTAGCTATTTTAGGATTTATATTTATTTTACAGGCGACTTTATATTTATTTTAACTAGGTACAATAGCTATTAAATAGTTAATAACTATTTAATAGCTACCTAGTTAAAATAATTACAAAATTACCTGTAAAATAAATCCTAACCTAAGTTACAATTAAACCTAACACTACACTATCAATAAATAAATTAAATAAACTATCTACAATTATCTACAATTAAATCAACTAAACTAAATTACAAAAAAAAAAGATTACAAGAATTTTAAACTAATTACACCTACTCTAAGCCCCCTAAAAAAATAACAAAGCCCCCCAAAATTAAAAAAAAATGCCCTACCCTATTTTAAAATAAAAATTTAGCAGCTCTTTTAACTTACCAGCCCTTAAAAGGGCCTTTTGTGGGGCATGCCCCAAAGAAAACAGCTCTTTTGCATTTAAATAAACATACAATACCCCCCCAACATTACAACCCACCACCCACATACCCCTAATCTAACCCAAACACCACTTAAAAAACCTAACACTAAGCCCCTGAAGATCTTCCTACCTTATCTTCACCACGCCGGGTATTACTGATCCGTCCAGAAGAGGGTCCGAAGTCTTCATCCTATCCGGCAAGAAGAGGTCCAGAAGAGGGTCCGAAGTCTTCATCCTATCCGGCAAGAAGAGGACATCCGGACCAGTAGACATGTTCATCCAGACGGCTTCTTCTATCTTCATCCATCCGGCGCGGAGCGGGACCATCTTGAAACAGCCGATGCGGATCCATCCTCTTCTTGCGGCGACTCCCGACAAATGAAGGTTCCTTTAAGTGACGTCATCCAAGATGGCGTACCTCGAATTCCGATTGGCTTATAGGATTCTATCAGCCAATCGGAATTAAGGTAGAAAAAATCTGATTGGCTGATTGAATCAGCCAATCAGATTCAAGTTCAATCTGATTGGCTGATTGGATCAGCCAATCAGATTGAGCTCGCATTCTATTGGCTGATCGGAACAGCCAATAGAATGCGAGCTCAATCTGATTGGCTGATTGGATCAGCCAATCGGATTGAACTTGAATCTGATTGGCTGATTCAATCAGCCAATCAGATTTTTCCTACCTTAATTCTGATTGGCTGATAGAATCCTATCAGCCAATCGGAATTCGAGGGACGCCATCTTGGATGACGTCACTTAAAGGAACCTTCATTCGTCGGGAGTCGCCGGAAGAAGAGGATGGATCCGCGTCGGCTGCTTCAAGATGAAGATAGAAGACACCGCCTGGATGAACATGTCTACCGGTCCGGATGTCCTCTTCTTGCCGGATAGGATGAAGACTTCGGACCCTCTTCTGGACCTCTTCTTGCCGGATAGGATGAAGACTTCGGACCCTCTTCTGGATGGATCGGCGATACCCGCGTGGTGAAGATAAAGTAGGAAGATCTTCAGGGGCTTAGTGTTAGGTTTTTTAAGGGGTGTTTGGGTTAGATTAGGGGTATGTGGGTTGTAATGTTGGGGGGGGTATTGTATGTTTATTTAAATGCAAAAGAGCTGTTTTCTTTGGGGCATGCTCCGCAAAAGGCCCTTTTAAGGGCTGGTAAGGTAATAGAGCTGTTAAATTTTTATTTTAGAATAGGGTAGGGAATTTTTTTATTTTGGGGGGGCTTTGTTATTTTTTTAGGGGGCTTAGAGTAGGTGTAATTAGTTTAAAATTCTTGTAATCTTTTTTTTTTGTAATTTAGTGGGGTTTTTTTGTAATTTAGTTTAGTTGATTTAATTGTAGATAATTGTAGATAGTTTATTTAATTAATTTATTGATAGTGTAGTGTTAGGTTTAATTGTAACTTAGGTTAGGATTTATTTTACAGGTAATTTTGTAATTATTTTAACTAGGTAGCTATTAAATAGTTATTAACTATTTAATAGCTATTGTACCTAGTTAAAATAAATACAAAGTTGCCTGTAAAATAAATATAAATCCTAAAATAGTTACAATATAATTATTTGTTATATTGTATCTATATTAGGGTTTATTTTACAGTTAAGTATTTAGCTTTAAATAGGATTAATTTATTTAATAAGATTTATTTTATTTCGTTACAATAAAATTATATTTAATGTAGGGGGGTGTTAGTATTAGGGTTAGACTTAGCTTTAGGGGTTAATACATTTATTAGAGTAGAGGCGAGGTCCGGTCAGCAGATTAGGGGTTAATACTTGAAGTTAGGTGTCGGCGATGTTAGGAAGGGCAGATTAGGGGTTAACTATTTATTATAGGGTTTTTGAGGCGGGAGTGAGGCGGTTTAGGGGTTAATACATTTATTATAGTGGCGGCGAGGTCCGGTCGGCAGATTAGGGGTTAATAAGTGTAGGTAGGTAGCGGCGACGTTGGGGGGGGGCAGATTAGGGGGTAATAAATATAATATAGGGGTCGGCGATGTTAGGGGCAGCAGATTAGGGGTACATAGGGATAATGTAGGTTGCGGCGGTGTGCGGTCGGCAGATTAGAGGTTAAAATTTTTTATTATAGTGGCAGCGATGTGGGGGGACCTCGGTTTAGGGGTACATAAGTAGTTTATGGGTGTTAGTGTACTTTAGAGCACAGTAGTTAGGAGCTTTATGAACCGGCGTTAGCCCATAAAGCTCTTAACTCCTGACTTTTTTCTGCGTCTGGAGTCTTGTCGTTAGAGTTCTAACGCTCACTTCAGCCAAGACTCTAAATACCAGCGTTAGAAAGATCCCATTGAAAAGATAGGATACGCAATTGACGTAAGGGGATCTGCGGTATGGAAAAGTCGCGGCTGGAAAGTGAGCGTTAGACCCTTACCTACAAGACTCTAAATACAAGCGGGCAGCCAAAACCAGCGTTAGAACCCCCTAACGCTGGTTTGGACGGCTAACGCAGAACTCTAAATCTATGCGAAAGTGTTTAACCCCTAAACCGCAGTTCCCGGACCCCGCCACCACTAAATAAAGTGTTGAACCCAAAAACCGCCACTCCCGGACCCCACCGCCACCTACATTATATGTATTAACCCTTAAACCGCCGCTCACTGACCCCGCCGCCACCTACATTATATGTATTAACCCTTAAACCGCCGCTCACGGACCCCGCCGCCACCTACATTATATGTATTAACCCCTAATCTGATCCCCCTACACCGCCGCCACCTACATTAAATATATTAACCCCTAATCTGACCCCCCTACACCGCCGCCACCTACATTAAATATAGTAATCCCTAATCTGATCCCCCTACACCACCGCCACCTACATTAAATATATTACCCCCTAATCTGACCCCCCTACACCGCTGCCACCTACATTAAATATAGTAATCCCTAATCTGATCCCCCTACACCGCCGCCACCTACATTAAATATATTACCCCCTAAACCTAAGTCTAACCCTAACACCCCCTAACGTAATTATTATTTAAATAAATCTAAATAATATTAATATTATTAACTAAATAATTCCTATTTAAAACTAAATACTTACCTATAAAATAAACCCTAAGATAGCTATAATGTAATTAATAATTACATTGTAGCTATTTTAGGATTTATTTTTATTTTACAGGTAACTTTGTATTTATTTTAACTAGGTAGAATAGCTATTAAATAGTTAATAACTATTTAATAGCTACCTAGTTAAAATAATTACAAAATTTTTCTTTTACCAGCCCTTAAAGGGGCTTTTTGCGGGGCATTGCCCCAAAGTAATCAGCTCTTTTACCTGTAAAAAAAAAGCAATACAAACCCCCCCCACATTACAACCCACCACCCACACACCCCTACTCTAAAACCCACCCGATCCACCCTTAAATAAACCTAACACTACCCCATTGAAGGTCACCCTACCTTGGGCCGCCTTCACCCAACCGGGCCAAACTCTTCATCCGATGCGGGCACAAGTGGTCCTCCAGCCGGGCAGAAGTCTTCATCCAATCAGGGCAGAAGAGGTCCTTTAGGGTTTATTTTATAGGTAAGTATTTAGTTTTAAATAGGAATAATTTAGTTAATAATACTAATATTATTTATATTTATTTAAAGAATAATTAAGTTAGGGGGTGTTAGGGTTAGACTTAGGTTTGGGGGTAATATATTTAATGTAGGTGGCTGTGGTGTAGGGGCATCAGATTAGGGGTTAATATATTTAATGTAGCTGGCGGCGGTGTAGGGGGATCAGATTAGAGGGTAATATATTTAATGTAGGTGGTGGCGGTGTAGGGGGGTCAGATTAGGGGTTAATATATTTAATGTAGCTGGCGGCAGTGTAGGGGGATCAGATTAGGGGGTAATACATTTAATGTAGGTGGCGGTGGTGTAGGGGGGTCAGATTAGGGGGTAATACATTTAATGTAGGTGGCGATAGTGTAGGGGGTCAGATTAGGGGGTAATACATTTAATGTAGTTGGCGGCGGTGTAGGGGGATCAGATTAGGAGGTAATACATTTAATGTAGGTGGCGGCGGGATCCGGGAGCGGCAGTTTAGGGGTTAAACACTTTATTTAGTGGTGGTGGGGTCCGGGAGCGGCAGTTTAGGGGTTAATACATTTATTATTAGGAGTGAGAGGGGGGATTGCGGATATAGGGGTATACGTGTCGGGATGATGTTTGGGAGGCGTGTTAGACAGTTACGGGAGATTTTATACTTTAGTAAGTTTTTTTAGGTGCAGGCAGTTTCTAAAGTGCCGTAAGTCACTATCGACTCCAGAAATTTGTACTTACGCTTATTTCTGGACATCGCTAGTTTGTCCGACTTACGGCACTTTAGCAACTGCCGGCGGGGTATA
Source organism: Bombina bombina (assembly GCF_027579735.1). Lineage (NCBI taxonomy): Eukaryota > Metazoa > Chordata > Amphibia > Anura > Bombinatoridae > Bombina > Bombina bombina. The sequence continues at coordinate 42,089,225 of NC_069502.1, forward strand.
TGTAATACCCTGATGTGCGAGGTGAAACTACGGGCGGCACGGGTTTCCTCGCTTGTGCCGAAAGTACGCAGTATATCGGATCACGCCCCAGAAGTGTTGTGTAAATATAATACTGATGCCTACCAATATGACTTGAGTGCGCAGGTAGAGAGCTGGGTGTGCATTTACTTAAAAGCTCCTGGCTCTTGAAGAGGAAACATAGCAGCTTGTAAGACCTGGGTGCACATTTAGCTGATTGCTTCTGGCTCTTGGTTCAGGGCCAGATGCATTTCTATTGTAGCACTTTTGACTCTTAGAGGAAAGTAGACACTACTGCTCTAATGATGATGGTGTGTGTAAAACATGCCATATTACTTTACATTCCCCTTTAACATCTCTTGTTGGTCCATGTGCGTTTTGGCCATAAAAGAATTATTCCACCGCTACATGTGTTGTCTTGGTAATAACTGGCATAAAATACATAAAATTAAAACTGATGCCTACTAGTTCCCCGGCACAGCTTACGCAACCGCAGTGACATCAGCAGTACCCCAGCACATGTGCAAAGCCAACACACATGCAGGGAACTTTAAGGTTTGGTTAGGGGCTTCAATTACTCACACAATTATAATAAAAATAAAAATCTGCTTTACTCACAAATCATATCCACATGGACTAAATTTTTTTAATACTGAAGAAAATATGTATGCATACACTGTGCCTTTTAAGTATTCCACAAGGTTCATGAAGACTTAGAGTTAATATTCCACAGAATATATAGAGAGGTAGAATAGATGTATACATAGCCAGTTTAAGCTATTCTGGACTGTTTACATGGTATTAATTAAACATATGTAAAAACTGTAGAAACCAAGGCTGCCAAGCCTTAAGACTCAATGTTCAGTTGTTACTTTAGTCCAACTGACATCTCCAGTGGCCATTTGAGCCTGATAATCCATGCCTTTATGCACTTGGACCAATGAGTGGAGTGGTCTGAATCTCCTTTACCACCTGTACAGCCTTAGATTTGAGTTAGTCTGTGGGCCCTATGGAGAGTGGTTCCTCCCTTGGAGATACAGTGTGCCACTCTATTCCACTGGAACTGGAGGCCATTAGATAATTTGCTAAGATGTGAAGGTAAACTGGGAGCCTCTGTCTCTCACCTGCTCTGCCAGATACTTGATTGGGGGTCTTGCTGCAGACATCCTCCTCATCATAAATTACCACTGCTATAGAGAGCCAGTGGTTATTGCCCCTTAAAGATAACTTCCTGCATCATCCCTATGCCAAATATAAGTGGCCTTGTGTGCAGAGGTTCATCCATTTTTCAATGGTGCCATGAATATATATCACCTTGCATATCCTGCATACCCTGTGCTGGCGCTAGTAAACCTCATGAGCCAATCCCACCAAATGAGACACAAAAAGACTGCCTGCACAACTAAGCTCTGACTTATATCTGTTCTATATAGAAGCTTTTACACTGTTGCTACTTTTTGTCGAGTGGAATTTCCCTATCCTAACTAACTTCACCCCTTGAGAGTAAATCCATATCTCCTTCTACAGCCCTAAATGGGTATCCCTTGGAGGAGGCCTTCAGATTTTTGAGGTTCATGATTGCTACCCACTATAAGCTTCATTTATATGCTTGAGAATTAGTTGTCTGCCTGCATACTGCCTACGGTCTCTGCCCTTACCCCTGACTGGCTACGGTATCCATGTGAGATGAGCTGAAAATAAACCAGTGTGCAATCTTCATGGCTTTCTCTGTCTACCTGGACCTCCTATCCCCTACCTCTGTTAGTGGCTGCATTAAAATGGCCTTACTAAATATGGCCCATAATCAGAAGAAACAAAAGTGATTCCTACTCCCAAGAGAACCGTTATGGATCACTTTCAGCTGATACCCAATTGTGATGTTATTGCCTCTGATGATAATTTGCCAGACTCTAACAACTCTACAGATGTCAGCTTGAGAACACCTCTATCCACGACTGCCTCTAGTCTGAACAATAAAAACTATTCTACCATCTTAATTAGCACTAAAAAGTCTCTTCTGATAAGCCACTATGAATCCCTTTCAAAAAACATTTAATAAATCATTTGCTAAATAAAGTTAAAAAATTAAATAAATCATTGCATCAATTAAAGAGCAGAGTGACACTTTAGAAAGGAAAATGGGAGTACTTAGTTGTTGAAAATACCAGTTTGGTAAAATATTTACAAAATTGGGCAGATAACATTATGTTATTATAGTTGAAGCCATCCTTGAGGACAGGTCCAGGCTGAATAAGTTACGTGTCTCCACTAACACGTATCTTATTCCTAGAGGTGATTATCTCTCAAAAAATGAGAACTTTTTTTGAGGTGTTATGGGCCCACAGAGATCCTCATTGTTGCTCTGTCCCTTTTGAGTGACAATGAGATGTTGTGCCGAGGCTTCATTACTATTTCTTGAAAAAAAAATTCATTAACACCTTTGCAAGAGAAACTGCTTTATCTGGGAAGTTCAAAAACAGATATTCCCAGATCTTTCAACACATACGGTTTCACTACACAGAATATATGCAGACTTCACCAGATGCAAGGACTGATATATAGATGGGGATTCCCAGTTAAACTATTCTTCATTACGGCTTGTCAGTTTACTGCTTCCACACCTCAGCAGGCAATGGAACTGTTACATAGTTGGATCCTCTATTCTCTAAATGCTGTTCCTCCTCTCATTTTAACTTATGAGGGACCTTAATTGAGAAAGTGTCTACTCCTGAGCGGCTACCTATGCCTAAAAGACTGCAACAACAGAAAACAATCTCCTCCCCCAGCTCTATCTAAGATAAAGTCATGAGACACTCACAGGAGAGGCCTGTGCTTTGTAACTGTGCTTTGAAGTCCTGAAGACTACATTTGTCTGTATCCTTTGCTATTTAAAATTTGAAACTGAAAACATGACTAAAAGTTTTGTTTGTCTTGCCTTACTAAGGTTATTAATGCTGCTACCTCTACACAAGTGAATTATCTGGTACGTGCACTTAAATACAACACTATTATGTTACCAACGTTTAGTGCCTTTATATTACAGTATATTATAAAACATCACAAGGTCAGGATCGGCCTCTGGGTATCCCTATCCTCCTTATGGATGACATTTGGTAATTGATTAACAATTCCAGCAAACAAGATGTTAAATTGTTTTAAAGAATTTGGAACTTAAATTATATCTTATTATATAGCAACACAACAGAAATGCCTTGTAATTACAAAGGGCTAGAAAACAAGTGGAGCACAAAAATGTCAACACAGCTCAAGTTAAATCAGTAACGTTCCCTTATTTGTGCTGGTATTACATTTATCTAATTTTCTATTTCTTTATTTATTTTTCAACACCACAGTCTTTTTGGAGGAATATCGTTTATCACCTTTATATTTAGGGATCGTATCTACTCCAAATGTTGGTGATTTTGCATGTTAATTTTTTATTTCTAATTTATGTTGATATATGCTCATATACACTTATCTTTATCTTTTATTTTCTGTAAGACATTTGTAGGTGTCAGAGCACACCCAGAATCAATCCTGGAACATGGACAGTAAGAATAAATTATTTGTTATCCCTGCACCTTAGCTTCGATTGGTGCTTTCTTATAATGGGCTAGATTACAGCTGGAGCAGTTATTACTGCTCCCGCTCGAGCGTTAACATGGTTAGAAGTTAACTTTTGTACGCGTTGTGTAGTGCTGGTATTACATGTTGAAAGTAAAAATTTTGCGCTTGCATGGAATCCAACGTGCGGAAAAAGTTAACAAGAGAAAATAACACCTATACTAGTGCGTTTATCCTTATTGCAATAAACCCCCTACTCTTATAACTCCTAAACTGCCAAAAAAAAAACCACTGCTATAAAATCCCTACACTATTGACCCCTAAACCACCACATAGCCCACTGAAACATTATTAACCCTTAAAGTGAAAGTCAATCCTAGCGTTGGTGAAACGCTAGGATTGACCATTGAAACAAATAAAGGGGACTTTCATTCATGAAGTGTAAAATACTTTATGCTGAAAGCTCCTTTTTTTGTTTCAAGCGTTCGCCGTTCTGAGCTGCTAAGGCAGCCTACGGTAGAACACTGTTTTGCTTGAGAGGTGAAGTTTTCAACTCTTAGCCAATAGTTATGTGGAAAATCCAGATTGGCACCTTTTAGAGCTGGATTTCCCGCACACTATTTGCTAAGAGGTGGAAACATCGCCTCTTATCAACACAGCGTTCTGCCATGGGCTGCCTGAGCAGCTCAGAACAACAAACAATTGAAACAAATAAAGGAGCTTTCAGCATTAAGTATTTTTAAAAAATGCCATTCCATATACAACTCTGGCATAGAAAACTTTAGAAAAAAGCACAGAGTAAAGAGAAGGCTGTAAAGGCACAGTGAGAGTGGGGGTAGAGGGGAAGGTAGAGGAGGAGCTACGTAGAGAAGGGAAGATGGAGGAGAAGAGACATAGGGAGAGCAAGGTAGAGACAGAGAGACATAGGGAGAGGAAGGTAGAGACAGAGAGACATAGGGAGGGGGAGGTAGAGACAGAGAGACATAGGGAGAGGAAGGTAGAGACAGAGAGATAAATGGAGAGGAAGGTAGAGACAGAGAGACATAGGGAGAGGAAGGTAGAGACAGACAGACATAGGGAGGGGGAGGTAGAGACAGATAGACATAGGGAGGGGGAGGTAGAGGATGAGACATAAAGGGAGAGGTAGGTAGAGACAGAGAGACATAGGTAGGAGGAGGTAGAGGCAGAGAGACATAGGGAGGGGGAGGTAGAGGCAGAGAGACATAGGGAGGGGTAGGTAGAGGCAGAGAGACATAGGGAGGGGGAGGTAGAAACAGAGAGACATAGGGAGGGGTAGGTAGAGGCAGAGAGACATAGGGAGGGGTAGGTAGAGGCAGAGAGACATAGGGAGGGGGAGGTAGAGGCAGAGAGACATAGGGAAGGGGAGGTAGAGACAGAGAGACATAGGGAGGGGCAGGTAGAGACAGAGAGACATAGGGAGGGGGAGGTAGAGACAGAGAGACATAGGGAGGGGGAGGTAGGGCAGAGATGCATAGGGAGATGAAAACTGCTTAAGAAAATGAGGGAGGAGAATGGAGGAGGAGTGTGCTTTGCTGCCGCTCCCCCCCAGCCCTCCCGCTCCTCCCTCATCAACTTGTGACCATTAACCAACTGCCTCAGTGGCTAAGGGAGTGCCAGTTAACCTTCACTAGTCTGATTTTGATATTGAAAATTTCAAAATGCAGATTTTGCTTTACCTCTACAAGGGGCGTTCCCTGCATTTCTGTGTATGAAGGAGAGACAAAGCTAGTACAATATAGCACTGCATGACATGACAGTTCTGCTGTATTTATACTTTGTGATTTCTATTTTATATCACTTTATACTTCAGATTACATTTAATTACATTTAAACTTTGCACTTTCTATTTTGTATTTTATTTTGTGTACAGCAGTCTATTTAGAGTTCTGATTCTGCTTCTGCTTCCACAGTTTCTGTGTAACTTTAACAAATTAGGATCATAATTTGTATATTTGTGTGTATCTTTAACAAATTACATTGAACTTCTATTTAAAATAAAACTGAAAAACTGTCAGCTTCCGTTTCCTATAGAGATTCATTACTTTCAACGGACTAGATCATCAAACATTCACTAGTTTGGAGAGAAATGATTATGCAGACTAAACAGTGACTGGATTCATTGAATTTTCTAAGAAAACAGGTGGAACCTGGAAGTCTCAGAGAGATGAGAAATACTTTCCATAGAAAATAGTGAAGCTCTCTGGTACACAATAAATTCACATAGGAGAGAGAAGGTAACTGGAGAACACATGGAGCTGATATAAAGGCTCAGCTTGTGTCAATTACGAATTAAACTGAAATATTTTCACTACAATTTAACTTGCTTTGTCTATATCTTAGTATATATTACTTTCTGTTAGTTAAGATAAGTGGATTGTAAATTTTGAACAAACTTCACCTGCTTACAGCTGGCGAGACAAATCAAACTCTCATGTTCAGCCCAGAGAATTACCCTGTTCCTCCATCTTTCTGAAACTGTCAGTTTTAGTTTAAAATAGAAAAAAACAACAACAATGTAATTTGTAAAAGATACACAGAAATATATAAAGTATGATCCTAATTTGTTAAAGTAACACGGAAACTTTCAAAACATAATTATAAAACCAATGTTGGATCTAAATCTAACTGTATGCAAATATAAAATTGAAAGTGCAAAGCTTAAATGTAATAATGCTGAAATGACCCAATCTGAAGTGTAAAGTAATCTAAAATACAAAGCACAAATTGTAAGTGTAACGAAACTCTCATATCATGCAGTGCTATATTACACTGGGCTTGTCTCTCCCTGTCATATATAGAAATTAGAGAAATCTCACAGTGCTGGAGAGTTCCGCCCTTTTTCTTTGGAGCATTCAGTAAGTTCAACCCCTGAGAAGTCTGAACTACAATTTCTCTCCAAGCTGGATAATTCTTTGTTCATCAGGTCTTGTGTGAGAAACTGTTAATATGAAATTTCCTCATAAAATTTTGTCAATTAGCCCTGCCTATAAAGATCATCTCAATGCTATGCATACGCCAAGGAACTACAGCATCAGTAATGTATTTTTAGTAAATAGCAAAGGGGGACCTGTAGTTTACCTATAAGGAAAGACAAGGTTGTAAATTGGACCTACTGAGAATTAAAAGCTGTATTTTTTATACACACAGCTATTTTTTTTATATACATTACAAAGAAGGTTGTACATTTTTCAGTGCAAGATCGCTAATATTTTACTTTTGAGCGTTCTACGTGGCCACCCCCGCCCGCCTGCACCATCCAGACCAGCTTACAACCGCTAGGCCTCAGTGGCTACGTGAGCACAAGCCCCAATAAATCTGGTAAACTGTTTCTTAAGGACAAGAGGCTGGAGGGGTAGTGTGCTCTGTGGTCGTGCCTTTACGCCACCCCCTCTCTGACTAACTTATCCTTCCTACCTTGGTGATGATGGTCAGCACATATTAGTGCAATGGCTGGGCAGGAAGCAGCCAATGAGCTGCCAGTTGCTCTTAGCTGTATTAGAACATTTAATTAAACACAGTTATATGCAAACTATGTATAAAGTGGTTATACAGTACATAGTTAAGCTTAGCTCCAGAACAGCAATGCACTACGTGAGCCAATGACAAAAAAGCATGTGTGTAGCCAGCAGATAGCTCCAATTAGAACTTTGCTGTTCCTGAGTCAACCTAAGTATGTTTTCCAACAAAGGATACTAAGAAGACAAAGTTATATTGATAACAGAAATAAATGAAAAGTATTATATAATTACACGCTCTGTCTGAACATTGCAAATCTAACAGACTTCCATGCGCATTTAAAAGAAGGAAATGAAGAAACTGTCAATGGTGCTTTTGCTGAAATCAGATATGAATTATACTTTGCCTTTTTTGGCTATTTTTTGAGAGAGTGTAACATTCTATTGAAATATGAGCTGATAAGTATCTGGTCTGTTTTACTGTCTTGTGCTCTACATATTAGCATAGTAGGAAGCTGTGTATATAAGGCCGCAATTACTTTGTTGTTAACAGAGATCAGCAACCTTCAGAAATAGAGACAAGAGCTGTACACAGCAGCAAAGATCATGGTAAGAAGCTATACTTAGAATTCACCATACAGCGACTTTATATTAGAGATAAAAATATATGGCATACACACAAAGCAGAGAAATACGTCTGTAAAACTGAGTTGCCCGATATAGAGCTACAGTAAACCATAGTGCACAAATATATACTGGTGCACACTAACAGCTAGCAGGAAATGTGATTGCTTAATTAAAATCATAAAGGTAGGGTACAGACATACATGTGTACACACATACACAGACATGCACACATGAATACATACATTTGCACACAGAAACACAAACACATACGCTAATACACACACACATACATATATATATACACACACAATAAATCCACAATAACATGCTACACAAGTAAAATGATTTAAATGACCATATATACTTATCCATATGGGACTGCACTCTCGTGTCCTCTTTCAGAGCTTGTGTCTGTAAGTATTAATGCATTCACATGCGACTCAGCTCTCCATTTCCAAACTTTTATTATATCATAATCCAACATTTCGGCCTCCACTTGGGCCTTTTGACAAGGTCACAATACATATTATTATTTTATTTATTATTCTTTATTTATAAAGCAGCGGCAGATTCTGCAGCGCTTTCCATGAGACATATTCACACTTATATACCATAATTTTATAAACACCGGCAGATTCTGCAGCGCTTTCCATGAGACATATTCACACTTATATACCATAATTTTATAAACACCGGCAGATTCTGCAGCGCTTTCCATGAGACATATTCACACTTATATACCATAATTTTATAAACACCGGCAGATTCTGCAGCGCTTTCCATGAGACATATTACATTTTTATTAAAAAAATAAAAATATATCTGACAGGTCCGCCAGACCTCGCTGAATACGGAGAGCAATATGCTCTCCGTATTCAGCATTGTACCAGCAGCTCACAAGAGCTGCTGGTGCAACGCTGCCCCCTGCAGAATCGCAGCCAATCGGCTGCCAGCAGGGGGATGTCAATCAACCCGATCGTACTCGATCGGGTTGAATTCCGGCGATGTCTGTCCGCCTGCTCAGAGCAAGCAGACAGGGTTATGGAGCAGCGGTCTTTGTCTTTGTGCAGGCTCGCCAGAAACACGGGGCATCAAGGTCCATTCAGAGCTTGATAGATAGGCCCCATAAACTACAAACTGAGCGTGCACAATTTTAAATGTTTAAGGCTGTCCAAGGTGCTGAATTAAAGCAGTTCAGGAATTCTTTGAAAAGCAAACAGAAAATGGGAATAGTGTTGACATTTGTCCTCATGCAAGTTATTGTGGCATAAATGCATTTAAAAAGTGTTAGATAAATGGTTTATTGTTTAATTGTATGTGCTTTGTTCTCTTGACGTTCTTTGTTGAAGAGTAAACCTAGGTAGGCTCATAGGAACTCAGGAGCGTAGATATTTAGCATTCTACGGCAGTAGTGTTTGCTACAAATAATAACATTCGTATAAACATTGTTTCAGGCATTGCGATCGAGTGCTAAAGACACGTGCATGCTCCTAAGCCTACGTAGGTTTACTTTTCAACAAAAAAGATACAAAGAGAATACATTTTATAATAGAAGTAAATTGGAATGTTTACTAAAATTACATCTGAATCATGGACGTTTAATTTTGATTTAAAGGGACAGTCTAGTCCAAAATAAACTTTCATGATTCAGATAGGGCATGTGATTTTAAACAATTTTCCCATGTACTTTTATCACCAATTTTGCTTTGTTCTCTTGGTATTCTTAGTTGAAAGTTTAACCTATGAGGTTCATATGCTAATTTCTTAGACCTTGAAGGCCACCTCTTTTCAGAATGCATTTTAACAGTTTTTCACCACTAGAGGGTATTAGTTCATGTGTTTCATATAGATAACACTGAGCTCGTGCACGTGAAGTTATCTGGGAGCCAGCACTGATTGGCTAAACTGCAAGACTATCAAAAGAACTGAAATAAAGGGGCAGTTTGCAGAGGCTTAGATACAAGATAATCACAGAGGTAAAAAAGTATATAAATATAACTGTGTTGGTTATGTAAAACTGGGGAATGGGTAATAAAGGGATTATCTATCTTTTAAAACAATAAAAATTCTGGTGTAGACTGTCCCTTTAAGTGTCTCAATTGACTTATATTATTGACTTGACTCTTGGGGGTAGATTTATTATGCTGCGAATGGAGCTGCAACAAAATTTAAGAAGCAGCGTTTGTAAGACCGCAGCAATCATCCTGTCCGGATACGATCGGGATGATGGACACCCTCTGCTGTCAGCATTTAGTGATGTCGAGCGGACATGTTCGCCATTATTCACTGATAAAAATTCTTAGAAAAAATTGCAATAAAAAGTTATAAAGGCTCAAAGATATGAGTTCTCAGGTATTGCAAAGGGCTTTAACAAAGAGATACATATTCATGTCTAAATATGTATCCGTATTTAAATATGTATGTGTGTATATAATATATATATATATATATATAGAGATAAGAGATTTTGTAAAGCACAGCACTTGTAGAAACAAGCAGCTGAACTGGAGGCACACAGCTGTGTTAGGTAAATGGGAGAAGCTGCTGGAGTAAACAATATATAGTGTAAAGAGATTACCCTCTAAACTCTAGACACAAGAGGAGAAATATGTGAAGAAGATTTAGTAAATTCTACAGCGCTAATCCCTGTTGAAATGATGTATTAAATTAGTATAGATCAATAAATGTAAATCCCTTTTAGAACCAGAGTTGTGTATATGGTATAATACTGGATCTTGTGGGAAAGAAACTAGATTTGATACTAGAAAATGGAATGAGTAATAGTGGCTCAAAAATAATTTCCCATGTAGTAGTGAGGTACAAGTATCTTTGGCCGAAATTGAGTCAGTTGCAGGTACGTTAAAAGTTATATGAATACACTCACTGCTAGTGACTCGTTCAACCGATACAAGTGTATATGGAAAAACCCCTTTAAATACAGAACGTTAATAATTGAAGGAAAAGATTCTTAATAAAAAGAGTTCATATATAGAATTTCATATACAAAGTATATATCGTCCATACAATCTATGTGATATTTGGCAATATTTTGAACAATATTGGAAAAAATTGAAACAGAAGTTGATCAGTGGCACTTCTAAAGAGGAATCCTTAAGCGGTCTCATAGTTCACTTACTTCTGTGTCCTCAATCATATGAGGTAAGTGATAGGTGTTTTAAGCAAGCCAGGTGTGGAACAAGATTTCCTCCAATTTAGCCGATTTTCTTCACTTTTTCTCAGCGCCAATCAGCGTTTCCCTGCTTCTTCTCTCTTCACACGATTGGCTCACCTTCCACAGAAACTCCGGTATGTGTAGTTAGAAATGAAGGAAGAGACCAAACATAGTGTGATACCGTAGAAGCAGTGTTGAATCTGGCTGTTCCAATACTTTGTGTACATCTCGGTTCTTCTGTGGTGTCCCGCGGGCACTGAGTTCCGGCTGTACTCTGATTTTATACGCTGTATCTATACCTCATGTTTCTGAGGACAGACTTGTGAGTAATATTTTTTATTCTAATAAATATACCACTGCTTCTACGGTATCACACTATGTTTGGTCTCTTCCTTCATTTCTAACTACACATACCGGAGTTTCTGTGGAAGGTGAGCCAATCGTGTGAAGAGAGAAGAAGCAGGGAAACGCTGATTGGCGCTGAGAAAAAGTGAAGAAAATCGGCTAAATTGGAGGAAATCTTGTTCCACACCTGGCTTGCTTAAAACACCTATCACTTACCTCATATGATTGAGGACACAGAAGTAAGTGAACTATGAGACCGCTTAAGGATTCCTCTTTAGAAGTGCCACTGATCAACTTCTGCTTCAATTTTTTCCAATATTGTTCAAAATATTGCCAAATATCACATAGATTGTATGGACGATATATACTTTGTATATGAAATTCTATATATGAACTCTTTTTATTAAGAATCTTTTCCTTCAATTATTAACGTTCTGTATTTAAAGGGGTTTTTCCATATACACTTGTATCGGTTGAACGAGTCACTAGCAGTGAGTGTATTCATATAACTTTTAACGTACCTGCAACTGACTCAATTTCGGCCAAAGATACTTGTACCTCACTACTACATGGGAAATTATTTTTGAGCCACTATTACTCATTCCATTTTCTAGTATCAAATCTAGTTTCTTTCCCACAAGATCCAGTATTATACCATATACACAACTCTGGTTCTAAAAGGGATTTACATTTATTGATCTATACTAATTTAATACATCATTTCAACAGGGATTAGCGCTGTAGAATTTACTAAATCTTCTTCACACACATATATATATATATATATATATATATATATATATATATATAATGTGTGTATGTGTGTGTGCATATGTATTTATGTATTTATATGTGTATGTATCAATGTACAGACATATACAGTATACACATTTAAACATACATACATATGCATACATATATAGACATAAATACGGTATAAGTGCATTGAAACCCTTCACAGTCAAATATATGAAATCACGTAAAAGCATATTATGCAATATTCATATTTAATAAAGTGTTTAACTGTGCATTTACAATACATGTTTCTATTTACAATACATGTTTCACATTCCAATGTTCTTCACATAGCAGAATATGTTTTTATGTATTGATAAATAGATATTCTTATATATAGCTGTGTATATCTATACCTCTATATAATCATGTAAACATATATATATAAAGGTAATAGAATAAAGCACTCACTGGGCTTAAGGATAAGCAATAGAAGCTTTTATTTACATGACGTTTCAGGGACAGCTCCCCTTCATCAGACCAACAATAAAATGTAACAAGCAAACATTTATACCCTCTAAGACCCTCCCCCAGTGAACAGAAATTGCGCCAAAAACGGTTGTCAAGGCAACCATACACTGTTAACACCAAAATACATACACACCCAAATACAAGTTAATTAGTATCAGATACAATGTACCCAATCTATCCCAGAACATCCACCTCAATCTAAGTGAACATATAACATTAAAAAAAGTACAAATTACAAGACTGGACATAACTTGCTGCTAGCACAGAGCAAAAAAAAAAAAAAAGGGAGAAATTACATAGCAATGACGAAAGCATAGCAGTAATCTAAATATACATCATGATATACAAATAAATATATACACATGCCAATTTGTAATGTGACCAGAGGAATAGCAGTGCAGCAAATAGGAAATACAACATAATGTGCACTTAATCAATTGGAGAGTGAGACACTGCATAAAGTAGGATCAAATAACCATGCAGGATGCGATAAACAAGTTAATAATATTCGTAGCACTGAGGACAATGAAACAAGGTTACATCTATATCCAGCATTAAGCATAATAAAGCAACATCAGTGTAGATTGCAGATATGCCTATCTCCCCCTAACACATCTGTAACCCTGATCACACAGCAGAGTGCTATTCCCAAGAACGTACCGTGTACGGTAACAGTCCAAAACAGCAGCACCGTGTGTCTAGAGGGGTGGATACAATGCACTAACCAGAGCAACAGTGTGGGAGGGCTGTAAGTAGTTCTGTCACGCCAGCTGCTGTCAGTCAACGAGCCAGAGGTATCTGATAGGTCAGGGGGGGCGCACCTCTATGTGGTTTGCAATAGGGGGAAGATATATACTGTTCAACCATTAAATTCCCTAGTGGAACAGTGTCAGTACAACAGGCTGCAATCAATGGGAAAGATATACAGTTGCAGTGAATAGTCATTGGGAAAATGGAATGCGTAGTCAGGGAAGGGACAAGTCCGTCTGTACAAAGTGTCAATGTAAGAACCACCATATAAGGTGTAGCCAGCAGATATATGTGAATAGTGAGTAGACAGTCAGGCGGTAATGTATGCACATAATGAACACAATGAATAAGCTGCACACACAACATACAGCGGAGCCATTTACACTAAGGAGTATGTGAGAGCCAGCATGCAAGAGAAGCACATTGCAAAAGGCGACAGGGGCAAAAAATATAGGATGTATTATAAAAGCTATAGTGTGCATGCTGTACTAAATACCTATAAATCTGCGTGTATAAGTATATACAACAAGTCAAAGGCTACAATGAGCGGGCCCAGAATAAGGCTAGTGGACTCAGTCATAGGGGTATGGGACGCTATGTCCCACTAAGCTCCAATTTGGCCTAATGTCATAATAAATGTATACTTATATTATAAGTACATAGTAAGAGCACTGCTATGAGCTAGCCACTACGATAAAGTTACCCAGCCTGGACAACAGCTAATCATAAACAGCAAAAAACAGACTTACAGTAACCATAGTCCATATGGTGTTCAAACATCCCAAGTAGGGGAGTAGGTACCCAACAGATATATGTAAAATAGAATAACATAAGATACAATAAAATAAAATGAAAGGGTCAAACATACTTATAGAAAGCAGTGCTAATCGTTACCCATATTCAGTCCTTTAGGGTGAATGGTATCCAGTTTGTAGATCCATTCTGCTTCCTTCTGTAGTAGGAGTTTGTGCCTGTCACCACCCCTCTTAAGTGGGGATACATAGGAGTAAATTAGAAAGTTGCTTAAAATTGCATCTGAATCACAAAAGAAAAAAAAATGGGTTCAGTGTCCCTTTAAACCTCTAAATATGACTTGAAAACGACAGGAATCACATTCATAAGAGAAATAGGTAAAGTAAGTCGCTCTTTAAGAATTCTAAGTGCAAAAAACTTATAAGGCTCAGCACTCACAGCATTCACAGCTGACCAATTTCATGACAGTTGCCCTCTGAAAACTGTAAAGATGCTCATACTGCATGCAGTGCATACTGTGGGCAAGATTATATATGTGGCGTCGCCCGCAAAAGCCGACGATGCTGGTTTTTAGTCCGGTTTTGCTATCACATATATGGCGCCGCATATAAATGCGGTGCGTATCATTCACCCATCGCCCGCTAATTTTACTCCCATAAGCTAACATAGAACCATGTCACAAGTTGGTATCACATATTCAGTGCAAGGACTTACACGGCAAAAATGGAGAAATTTTATTCCATTTTCACCTCCCCACACATAGGCAGGCGCAAGAAGCTTTGTGCTGAAAATGTGAGCACTGTAATGCCCTGAAAATAACAGCTAGCACCTAACGCATGCGCAATATCTATCTACCTGTCAACCGCCAACCCCCACCGCAATAAATAATAAAGTATATTAACCCCTAATCCACCAAACCCCAAATCGAAAAACATCTAATTAAAGTGAATGTAAAGTTTGAGGAATGAGTGCTCGTTTTTTAATAATCCTATTAAAAACAGGGGCACTTTCATTCATCAAACTTTAAATTACACTGCTTTTGTTAAAATACTTACCTTTTCTTTCTGCAAGCCGCTCCAGCGCTTCTCTAGCCCATCGCAAACCTCTTCTTACATCAGGAATGACGACGATTCCGGCATCCTCCAATTACGGCTTCCTCCCGGGGGATTCATTGCCTAAAGCAACGCTGTGATTGGTGGAAGGCCGGAATCGACAGGTGGAGGAAGCGCTGGAGCGGCTAGCAGAAAGAAAAGGAAAGTATTTTAACAAAAGCAGTGTAATTTAAAGTTTGATGAATAAAAGTGCCCCTGTTTTTCATAGGATAATTAAAAACCGGGCACTCATTCCTCAAACTTTACATTCACTTTAACCTATTAACCCCTAAACCTCCATTCACCCACTTTGCAATCTTCCTAATAAATGTATTAACCCCTAATATGCCAACCCCCCACAACGCAAAGTACCTATTAAAACTATTAACCCCTAAACCACCAACCCCCACCAGCGCAATAAACCAAATTAACCCCTAATCCGCCAACCACCCACAACGCACTAAAACTAATTAACCTATTTACTTCTAAACCGTCAACCCCCCACAATGCAAATAACTAATTTAATGACTAAGCCCCCTAACCTAACACCCTTCAAATTAACCACAGTTACATTAAATAAAAAATACTAATTTACAATTATAATATAAAACCTAACATTACTTAACAATAAAAATTAAATTAATCTAAAATTACAAAAAATAAAAAAGTCTACAATCACAAAAAAAACCCCAACAAATCCTCAAAAATAAAAAAAAATTAAACCTAATCCCTATGAAAATAAAAAAGCCCCCCAAAATAAAAATACCGCCTAATATAAATTAAACTACGAATATCCCTTAAAAGGGCCTTTTGTAGGGCATTGCCCTAAGTTAAACAGCTCTTTTACATTTAAAAAATACTAAGTCACCCTAACAGTATAACCCCCCACCCACCAAACCCCCCAAAATAAAAACACTCCCTAATCTAAACTACCAAGAGCACTTTTGTAGGGCATTGCCCAAAGTTTAACAGCTTTTTTGCTTTAAAAAAAAATAATGTCTCCCCCTAACAGTAAAACCTCCAACCCACCAAACCACCCAAAATAAAAAAAAAAAATACTAAAAAAAACTAAACTACCCATTGTCCCTAAAGGGGCATTTGTATGGGCATTGCTCTTAAAAGGGCATTCAGCCCATGAAATCCCTAATCTAAAAAATTAAATAAAAAAAAAAAAAATCCTAACTCTAACCCATTTGGGTAGTGTCCCTCTAATAATAATAATAATAATAATAATAACAATCATGTTTTTGCGTACTGTCATTTTACCTTTCTGATATCATATTTTTCTTTTACTTTTACTATGTGCATATTATTTATTACAGCGCATTGCATGTGTCTTTACAGGTGCAGATTGTCTCTGCCTTATTTCTATGCTTGT
The DNA here is from genome assembly GCF_027579735.1 of Bombina bombina. Classification (NCBI taxonomy): domain Eukaryota; kingdom Metazoa; phylum Chordata; class Amphibia; order Anura; family Bombinatoridae; genus Bombina; species Bombina bombina. The sequence goes on from NC_069502.1 coordinate 42,105,665, forward strand.
CCTCTGGAGCGACACTCTCACAGTGACCGGCTTTTCTCGAACTGAACTACACACAGTAACTAGTTACATCACTAGGAGAATTACTGGGTAAAAATCTATTTTGTTAATATATCTTAACATTAAAGTATATCTAGAAATGTTCAATAGTGAGCCAAGAGGAGATGCAAGCCAAAATGTTTATTTCATGATTCAGATAGAATACACAGTTTTAAACAACTTTCCAATTTATTTATATTATTTAATTTGTTTCATTTTCTTGGAATCCATTGTTGAAAAGCATACCTAGATTTTCGCAGGAGCTTGGAGCTTGCTGCTGATTGGTGACTGGACTTCTATGCACAATTTAATTGGCTTACAAGCGTGCAACCTAAGAGTACTTTGCTGCTTCTCAATAAAAAAAAAAAATTGATAACAGAAGTAAATTAGAAATGTATAATCTATCTGAGTCATGAAAGAAAAATGTTAGGTTTCATGTCATATTAGCGCTTAAGCGATATCCGACAATTTTATTGTACACTTCCATAGTAGTCTGTTTAGTGAGGGATTTAGCGTATCCCCGCTATCCAAAAGGCAGATGTTAGCGTATCCTAGACTATAAGAGTGATAACGAAATTACTTAAGACGTGACATAAAAGCAAAATTAGAAGCTCTATTGACTAATTTAACCATTGGTATATAATACAAGGACATATTTGCCTTTTAGAAGGGAACAAGTTTTATTATTTTTGCTCACACTATGGAAAAAAGATCATATTTGTGGCAAAAGTAAATATCTCTCTAGTTTACTTACGGCTAGATTTAGAGTTTTGTCGGTAACGACCCGCGTAGCTAACGCTGGCTTTTTTCTGGCCGCACCTTTAAAATAACTCTGGTATTGAGAGTCCACAGAATGGCTGCGTTAGGCTCCAAAAAGGGAGCGTACAGGCATATTTAACGCCACTGCAACTCTCGATACCAGAGTTGCTTACGGACGCGGCCAGCCTCAAAAACGTGCTCGTGCACGATTCCCCCATAGAAAACAATGGGGCTGTTTGAGCTGAAAAAAAACCTAACACCTGCAAAAAAGCCGCGTTCAGCTCCTAACGCAGCCCCATTGTTTGCTATGGGGAAACACTTCCTACGTCTGCACCTAACACTCTAACATGTACCCCGAGTCTAAACACTCCTAACCTTACACTTATTAACCCCTAATCTGCCGCCCCGCTATCGCTGACTCCTGCATATTATTTTTAACCCCTAATCTGCAGCTCCGTAAACCGCCGCTACTTACATTATCCCTATGTACCCCAAATCTGCTGTCCTAACATCGCCGACCCCTATATTATATTTATTAACCCCTAATCTGCCCCCCACAACGTCGCATCCACCTGCCTACACTTATTAACCCCTAATCTGCCGAGCGGACCGCACCGCTACTCTAATAAATGTATTAACCCCTAAAGCTAAGTCTAACCCTAACCCTAACACCCCCCTAAGTTAAATATAATTTAAATCTAACGAAATAAATTAACTATTATTAAATAAACTATTCCTATTTAAAGCTAAATACTTACCTGTAAAATAAATCCTAATATAGCTACAATATAAATTATAATTATATTGTAGCTATTTTAGGATTAATATTTATTTTACAGGCAACTTTGTATTTATTTTAACCAGGTACAATAGCTATTAAATAGTTAAGAACTATTTAATAGTTACCTAGTTAAAATAATTACAAAATTACCTGTAAAATAAATCCTAACCTAAGTTACAATTAAACCTAACACTACACTATCAATAAATTAATTAAATAAAATACCTACAATTACCTACAATCAAACCTAACACTACACGATCAATAAATTAATTAAATACAATATCTACAAATAAATACAATTAAATAAACTAACTAAAGTACAAAAAATAAAAAAGAACTAAGTTACAAAATATAATAAAATATTTACAAACATCAGAAAAATATTACAACAATTTGAAACTAATTACACCTACTCTAAGCCCCCTAATAAAATAACAAAGACCCCCAAAATAAAAAAATGCCCTACCCTATTCTAAATTACTAAATTTCAAAGCTCTTTTACCTTACCAGCCCTGAACAGTGCCCTTTGTGGGGCATGCCCCAAGAAATTCAGCTCTTTTGCCTGTAAAAAAACAAATACAATACCCCCCCCCCCAACATTACAACCCACCACCCACATACCCCTAATCTAACCCAAACCCCCCTTAAATAAACCTAACACTAAGCCCCTGAAGATCTTCCTACCTTATCTTCACCTCACCGGGTATCACCGATCGGTCCTGGCTCCAAAATCTTTATCCAACCCAAGCGGGGGCTGGCGATCCATCATCCGGCGGCTGAAGAGGTCCAGAAGAGGCTCCAAAGTCTTCATCCTATCCGGGAAGAAGAGGCGATCCGGACCGGCAACCATCTTGATCCAAGCGGCATCTTCTATCTTCATCCGATAACGACCGGCTCCATCTTGAAGACCTCCAGCGCGGATCCGTCCTCTTCTTCCGACGACTTCCCGACGAATGATGGTTCCTTTAAGGGACGTCATCCAAGATGGCGTCCCTCGAATTCCGATTGGCTGATAGGATTCTATCAGCCAATCGGAATTAAGGTAGGAATATTCTGATTGGCTGATGGAATCAGCCAATCAGAATCAAGTTCAATCCGATTGGCTGATTCAATCAGCCAATCAGATTGAGCTCGCATTCTATTGGCTGTTCCGATCAGCCAATAGAATGTGAGCTCAATCTGATTGGCTCACATTAATTAATTGTAACTTAGGTTAGGATTTATTTTACAGGTAAATTTGTAATTATTTTAACTATTTTAGTTATTAAATAGTTCTTAACTATTTAATAGCTATTGTACCTGGTTAAAATAAATACAAAGTTGCCTGTAAAATAAATATTAATCCTAAAATAGCTACAATATAATTATAATTTATATTGTAGCTATATTAGGATTTATTTTACAGGTAAGTATTTAGCTTTAAATAAGAATAATTTATTTAATAAGAGTTAATTAATTTCGTTAGATTTAAATTATATTTAAGTTAGGGGGGTGTTAGTGTTAGGGTTAGACTTAGCTTTAGGGGTTAATCCATTTATTAGAATAGCGGTGAGATTCGGTCGGCAGATTAGGGGTTAATAAGTGTAGGTAGGTGGAGGCGACATTGAGGGGGGCAGATTAGGGGTTAATAAATATAATATAGGGGTCGGCGGTGTTAGGGGCAGCAGATTAGGGGTACATAGCTATAATGTAGGTGGCGGATCTTTGCGGTCGGCAGATTAGGGGTTAATAAGTGTAGGTAGGTGGAGGCGACGTTGAGGGGGGCAGATTAGGGGTTAATAAATATAATATAGGGGTCGGCGGTGTTAGGGGCAGCAGATTAGGGGTACATAGCTATAATGTTGGTGGCGGCTCTTTGCGGTCGGCAGATTAGGGGTTAATAAGTGTAGGTAGGTGGAGGCGACGTTGAGGGGGGCAGATTAGGGGTTAATAAATATAATATAGGGTCGGCGGTGTTAGGGGCAGCAGATTAGGGGTACATAGCTATAATGTAGGTGGTGGCTCTTTGCGGTCGGCAGATTAGGGGTTAATAAGTGTAGGTAGGTGGAGGCGACGTTGAGGGGGGCAGATTAGGGGTTAATAAATATAATATAGGGGTCGGCGGTGTTAGGGGCAGCAGATTAGGGGTACATAGCTATAATGTAGGTGGCGGCTCTTTGCGGTCGGCAGATTAGGGGTTAATAAGTTTAGGCAGGTGGAGGCGACGTTGAGGGGGGCAGGTTAGGGGTTAATAAATATAATTCAGGGGTCGGCGGTGTTAGGGGCAGCAGATTAGGGGTACATAAGGATAACGTAGGTGGCGGTCGGCAGATTAGGGGTTAAAAAATTTAATCGAGTGGCGGCGATGTGGGGGGACCTCGGTTTAGGGGTACATAGGTAGTTTATGGGTGTTAGTGTACTTTAGAGCACAGTAGTTAAGAGCTTTATGAACCGGCGTTAGCCCAGAAAGCTCTTAACTACTGTTTTTTTTCTGCGGCTGGAGTTTTGTCGTTAGATTTCTAACGCTCACTTCAGACACGACTCTAAATACCGGAGTTAGGAAGGTCCCATTGAAAAGATAGGATACGCAATTGACGTAAGGGGATCTGCGGTATGGAAAAGTCGCGGCTGAAAAGTGAGCGTTAGACCCTTTTTTGACTGACTCCAAATACCGGCGGTAGCCTAAAACCAGCGTTAGGAGCCTCTAACGCTGGTTTTCACGGCTACCGCCAAACTCCAAATCTAGCCGTTATTAAACTTCATAATCTTTAATTTCAAATTATTTTTATTATTATAATTATATTTTTATCTTTGTGTGCTAGAAATCCCTCCTAACAGTATGGGGTAGATTTATGAACTGTCAAGCAGACATGATTCACTACAGCGAATCATATCCGCTCGACATTACTAAATGTGCACAGCATACGTTGTCCCCTGCTCACTGACGGCCAATTGGCCGCTAGCAGGGGTTGTCAATCATCCTGATCGGATCGGGATGATTTCAATCCGTCACCTAAAAGGTCTTATGAACGCTGCTTCTTAACTTATGTTTCAGACTTTACAAATGGAGCCCTATTATTCTCATTGGAAGTCACCATGTGATTGTATTTTTCTGCTAATATTACATTTTGTAAACAAAAATCTGTTATGCACATGAAAAAGAGCTTAGTGGTTCATAATGGCCATTCCCACAGCTATAAGGTAAGTGAGCAAAAAAGTTTATCAAATACTAAAAAACTGTAATACACATTAAAATGCTTTCTTTTTGATAATGGAAGAAAACTTAAATGCCCCTTTAATTAAGATAATATTTATCTAATTCCAGATATACCGATAGACAACATGCCTACGTGGTGAAGTTTCCTCATCACCAATGCAGAAGATTGCATATCCCCGGAGCTGTAGACAGAGCACTGAGAAACGAAAGGCCAAATCGGAGGGATATATTTTCAAACCAAAGGATTTATGAGGGATAATAGCCACATACAAAGATCTAAACCCAGGCAGAGAACATTCTGAGCATCGTCTGCTTTATCCTATTGGTTCTTCTCCAGTAGACAATCTACTGAACAGAAATCCTAGAGCTGGGTGTGTTTTGTTTTACACGCTGAATTCTCCCTGTACAAGAAATTGTGCAAATTCTACGTCAAGATATAACATCATAGATGGGCTGCGTGTGTTTAGAAATATCAGGAATAAAGCTTTTGTTTTCAAAAAGATCTTTAGATATGACCAGAACCAACGAGAAAGCGATGTTTGGTCAGCATGGGAAGATATTAATAGGCAAATACCTTTTTATCGCTGTGACAGAGACAGGTGCCAGCAATGCTTTGTAGATAACACAAGGAACAATAACTGCATGAATCAATATGATGCTAAAATGAACCAGACCAGTTATGAGAGTATTAAGAAGCTATATAAATGTAAAACAGATAACAGCCCCCACTCTCATCAGTAGTTCATACAGCTGCAGAATAAAGTTAAACAAAAAAATTATAAGAAGCAAATTATAGCAAACGGGTACCACAGGATTTTCAAGGGGATTTTCTATGGGTTTTTGAGACTTTCACAGAATTAAAGGGTATAATGAAAGTAACCAAGGCAGCTAATTAATTAAAAAATGATGAAGCTTGTGTAAATTGTCTGATAGTGGGTTTCATGTTTTTTATTTCATGATTCAGATACAGCATGACATTTTAAGCAACTTTCTAATTTACTCCTATTATCAATTTTACTTTGTTTTCTTGGTATCTTTTTGAAAAAGCAGGAATGTAAGCTTAATCAAATAAAGCTTAAATGTTTTACAATTTTAAACAACATTCCAATTTACTTCTATTATAGTATTTGCTTCATTCTTTAGATATCCTTTGTTGAAGAAATAGCAATGCACAGCTACTGAGCTTATTTAGATATGCTTTTTTATCAAAGGATATCAAGAGAATGAAGCAAATTAGATAGAAGTACATTAGAAAGTTGTTTAAAATTGTATGCTCTTTCTAAACCATGAAAGAAAGAATTTGTGTTTTATGTCCATTTAAATGGGGTTTTGGAAAACTGATCACCTTAGTAAACATCTGATTTTAGTCTACGAATTGTAACTGAACCACTTGCCAGATAACAAAATGCTTGCTCTGAATATGTGCTCCAGATATATAGGCCTACTCAAATATGTTTAAACGTGCTTTTTACTGTAATGCAGCAAATGATGTCTTAATAAGCAATGTGTATTAATTCCTCTAAAACCAATAAAGCTTTTATCAGCATCAAACAGCATATGTTGTGTGTTATATACAGGCCCCCATGTAGAAATGTGTAGTTAAAGGAGCAGCACCAACCTTTTCAGTCTTTAAAGGGACATTAAACACATTAAGCACAGATTATAAACTTCATGATTATGAACCTTCATATATAAAAATCATTTTGCAATGAAAACTGCAGCTTTATTTTGTCCAAAAAGTATATTTTTTATGTTTATTCTTTCTTCCTGCTCCCCAGAACAAAAGAACCCCTGCAAACCTATAACAAACTAATATTCAGATATAGCACAAAAGGTGGTTTAGCACTGATTCAACTTAGTTACTATTGTGAAGAATGATTTTCCTTTCATGATTGTTGATGCAAAACGGATAATCTACCTTTTAAAAGCATGTGACACAACAGACGCCTAGGCAGAGAGGGAAAAGTAATCAAAAGCACACATGAATGGCCTTAAAGTGAATGTAAACTTTCATGAATCAGTACCCGAGTTTTAAAAATACTATTAAATACAGGGGCACTATCAGTTTACATTGCAGCGTTTTTGTTACAATATTTATCGTTTTCTTCTTTCAAGCCGGAACAGTGATCCCCCACCTGCTGCTCATGCTGTACAGCAATGACGAAATCGGCTTCCTTCAATCACGGCTTCCCCCACAGAGAAAACATTTTCTGAGGCCACACCGTGATTGAAGGAAGCCGGTTTCGTCATTGCTGTGCTAAGTACAGCATGAGCAGCAGGCGGGGGATCACTGGTTCGGCTTGGAAGAAGAAAAAGGTAAGTATTTTAACAAAAACGCTGCAATGTAAACTGATAGTGCCCCTGTATTTAATAGTATTTTTAAAATCCGGGTACTGATTCATGAAAGTTTACATTCACTTTAAAGTTTTAAAGGGCTATGAAACCCAAATTATTTCTTCATGATTCAGATAAAGCATGCAATTTTAAGCAACTTTCTAATTTACTCCTAATATCAATTTTTCTTTGTTCTTTTTGTATCTTTATTTGAAAAATCTGTAATCTAAGCTTAGGAACAGGCCCAGTTTTGGTTCAGCACCCTGGATGGAGTCTGCTGATTTGATTGTATGCATTTTTGAAATATCAAGTGTGCATGTAACTCACAGGGTTCTACTAAGCTTCCAATCAGAACATAGTAACAAAAAGTCCAGCACTACTCATTTACAAGTACCCCACCTGGACCTGTTTATTTGGGAGAATCACAGATGCAACGTTCTAGGCTACACACAGCCCTTTATCATGATTAAGGGCTGTGTGTAGCCTGGAACGTTGCATCTGTGATTCTCCCCAATAAAGAAACTGAGTTTGGGTACTTGTAAATGAGTAGTGATGGACTTTTTGTTATGATATTTAGAAATGTGTAACACTCATGGTTGGCACGTAGATATCACTACATACTGTGTTTTTTTTCTAAGGCATCAGCGGTTCAAGTCACTTTCTGGTGTCCTATAGATGCTTAAATTAATTCACCACAGTAAGCCTTGTCCTTCTGTGATATCAGAGATTTTCTTAAAAACCACTTAGGACTAGATTATGCATGGGACACTAACGGATACACACACAAGGGATATTGAGCTTATCACAGCTGTTTGCGCAAGTCGAAAGGAGTGCACGTATTACAAGTTTAAAGTAAACGCTTGAGTGATTTAATTTAATGTGCATCGGGATAGTGTGACTTCAGAGCTCTGGTGCACAAAAATACAGGAAAATGTGCAGTTACAGTCATAATAACAGTAATAAAAATTATTGGAAAAAAATTGAATAAAAAAAAAAAGTTATAAGGGTTCAAAGATATGAAATCTCAGTTACTGGAAAAAAAATAGGACTGAAAAGGGTTTTAACATAGAGATATGTAATGTACATGTCTAAATAGGTTTATGTATATATATATATATATATATATATATATATATATATATATATATACACATATTTGGTTTTGGTGTGGCCAAAAGCCAATTTACCCGCATTAAGAGGAATTGTTCTAATAAACAAGAGTTTGAAAGAGAGTGAAACTCTTAAATCACAACTCTTAGAAAGAGGATATAAAAAGAAAGTGGTGGATAGGGCCTTTTTAAAGGTTTCCTGTATGGATAGAGACAAAATGTTATCAGATATAATCAAAAAAGGTAATACAAAAAGATTTGATGATACAAAACCTCCGTTCATAACTGCATACAGCTCACAATATAGGGAGATCTGTGATATAGTGCAGAAACATTTACCCATTCTCACTGCAGAAGATAGCCTTAGAAATTATGTTGACAGGGGCTGCAACTTTGTTGCCAGAAGGGGGTGTACTCATGCTTAAAAATACAAAGGCAAACACCAGCAGCTGGCTAAGTGTGAAAGGCCATTTCAAATACCATTTTGGCAAGTGTATTGCATGTGGTTGTGCTAGGGTCACTCAGAATTTCCAGTCCAGGGTCACACAGAGAATATATGATCTTGCAAGTTGCACTTATTGCCACACAACCAATGTAATATATTTGGCAGAATGTATGGTTTGTAAGAACCGATATGTTGGCTGTTCCACAAGGGAAGCCAGGTTTCGGATAAGGGAACACCTTAACAACATAGATAAGGGCATTGAGTGTTCAGACCTAGATAGACATTTTATTAATTATCACAACAAAAATGTAACAAGTTTTACCTGGCAGGTAATTGATCAGGTTAGACCCCCTAGGAGAGGTGGCGATATTAACACCAGGCTACTTTACAGGGAAGCCTTTTGGATCTTCTATCTAAGAACCAGAAAGCCACATAGATTTAATATAGATGGAGATGTGATTAACCTCTGGCAACCCGCTAAATAAGCAAATTTGTATGGTGTCCTATTAGTTGACACCCTTTTTCAGGTAAATAGCCATTGGTTGATCACATCATTATCATGTTAACATCACATGCTTTATAAATATATATAGTATCTCACAAAAGTGAGTACACCCCTTACATTGTTGTAAATATTTTATTATATCTTTTCGTGTGACAAAACTGAAGAAATGAGACTTTGCTACAATGTAAAGTAGTGAGTGTACAGCCTGTATAACAGTGTAAATTTGCTGTCCCCTCAAAATAACTCAGTCATTAATGTCTAAACCGTTGGCAACAAAAGTACACCCCAAAGTGGAAATGTCCAAATTGGGCCCAATTAGCCATTTTCCCTCCCCGGTGTCATGTGACTCGTTAGTGATACAAGGTCTCAGGTGGTTAGGGAGCAGGTGTGTTAAATTTGGTGTTTACTGGTCACTGGAAGTTCAACATGGCACCTCACGACAAAGAACTCTGAGGATCTGAAAAAAAGAATTGTTGCTCTACATAAAGATGGCCTAGGCTATAAGAAGATTGCCAAGACCCTTAAACTGAGCTGCAGCACAGTGGTCAAGACCATACAGCGATTTCACAGGACAGGTTCCACTCAGAACAGGCCTCGCCATGGTCGACGAAAGAAGTTGAGTGCACATGCTCAGCGTCATATCCAGAGGTTGTCTTTGGGAAATAGACGTATGAGTGCTGCCAGCATTGCTGCAGAGGTTGAAGGGGTGGGGGGATCAGCCTGTCAGTGCTCAGACCATACGCCGCACACTGCATCAAATTGGTCTGCATGGCTGTCGTCCCAGAAAGAAGCCTCTTCTAACGATAATGCACAAGAAAGCCCACAAACAGTTTGCTGAAGACAACCAGACAATTACAGGAACCATGTCCTGTGGTCCGATGAGACCAAGATAAACTTATTTGGTTCAGATGGTGTCAAGCGTGTGTGGTGGCAACCAGGTGAGGAGTACAAAGAGTCAAGCATGGTGGTGGGAGTGTCATGGTCTGGGCCTGCATGAGTGCTGCTGGTGCTGGAGAGCAACAGTTTATTGAGGGAACCATGAATTCCAACATGTACTGTGACATACTGAAGCAGAGCTTGGTCCCCTACCTTCGGAGACAGGGCTGCAGGGCAGTATTCCAAGATGATAATGACCCCAAACACACCTCCAAGACAACCACTGCCTTGCTAAAGAAGCTGAGGGTAAAGGTGATGGACTGGCCAAGCATGTCTCAAGACCTAAACCCTATTGAGCACTTGTGGGGCATCCTCAAACAGAAAGGTGGGGGAGTGCAAGGTCTCTAACATCCACCAGCTCCATGATGCTGTCATGGAGGAGTGCAAGAGGACTCCAGTGGCAACCTGTGAAGCTCTGGTGAACTACATGCCCAAGAGGGTTAAGGCAGTGCTGGAAAATAATGGTGGCCACACAAAATATTGAAACTTTGGGCCCAATTTAGACATTTCCACTTATGGGTGTACTCAGTTTTGTTGCCAACGGTTTAGACATTAATAACTGTGTGTTGAGTTATTTTGAGGGGACAGCACATTTACACTGTTATACAGGCTGTATACTCACTACTTTACATTGTAGCAAAGTGTCATTTCTTCAGTGTTGTCACATGAAAAGATATAATAAATTATTTACAAAAATGTGAAGGGTGCACTCACTTTTGTGAGATACTGTGTGTGTGTGTGTGTGTATATATATATATATTATATATATATATATATATATATATATATATATATATATAAAATATAGTAAAGAATGGGAACCAGCACTCCATACACAACAGCCTCCGGGTGCACTTCTAATAAAAATAATAATCAAAGTTGCAGGGAAGGCACTCTCCGTTTTACATAATTTTTATTAGGGTAAACGTTTTCAGGGTCTCCCCCGTCCTCAGACCACTTACATTATAACACAAAAACACCTTAATTTATACTATCTTACCTCCACCGTGGTGACTCACGGTAGAGGTAAGATAGTATAAATTAAGGTGTTTATATATATATATATATATATATATATATATAAGAGCTAGGAAAGGGAGGGCACTCTAAGGATTTATATACATCAAAGTTAGTTTATTGTTTATAACAACAACGTTAGAAAGTCATAAGGATAGGTCGACGTTTCGGCTTACATAGAAGCCTTCATCAAGACAGATGAACAACTGTTAAACGAAGAAGAAAAAATAACAGATTTAAAAACACAAAACACAGCATCAATACGTAATCCCACCACCAAATTGTTTGCAGGCAGAAAAATAAACCCACAAATAATGAAAATAAACATAGAAAAAATACAAATAAAAATAAAAATAAAAATAAGGCAAACCCATACACATAGCGCTAGGAGATACAACAATACAGTCCCTCCAATGCTCTCAATCTGCTCCGGATATACACTGGTGGGGTATATATTATAATCTTAGCAAGCAAACAAAGCGTATGTAACCCAATTGTAGGTAAAACACCATACGGCTGCACAGTTTATGTGTTATGAAAAGTCCGGTATACGCTGGCCTGCCATATACATAAAAGACCCTTCAAAAGAGACTAGCAAGTCCCCATACCTCATTAGAAACCGCCTCAGACTCTGAGACCATATACAGTTGTTCTAATGTTTAAAAGCAGATAGGTGCACCATACATAATACCTTATACATTTAGCAACAAAAAGGCACTATATCACTTCCTGATGCTCATTTATCTTGCATCTGACAACCTGACATTGCGTGCAATAGTCACGCTGGACCCTACCTTCAAAGAAAACCACAACCACATATACAAGTATGTGCACATCTTAGTATTGCACTCGTAACACTTTCAAAAGACTCAACTAGGTCTACAGTCATGTGCACACCTTAGTATTGCACTAGTACCCCCTAAGTATATACACATGTACCTTACCAGCATTTGACAGTAGTTACAACCTTGCAAATCCACACTGCCGTTAATACGTGCCCCACATGGTATAAGCTCAATAGCTTATACCATGTGGGGTAATATAATTTGTCTGCTTCTTAATATTGTGGCCCAAAACATGGGGGTTGTTTATGTTTTTGCTAGGGCTGTGGGCGCCACATGTTGTTAACGGTGGGTGTGTAATGCATAAGACATGCAGCTGACATGGGACAATAATCTTGCTATAGTGTGGTCTGCTTACATAGTGCCCGAGTTTAATCTATATTTTTGGACTGGAAAGTTAGACTACCTATTGAGCTTATACCATGTGGGGCACGTATTAACGGCAGTGTGGATTTGCAAGGTTGTAACTACTGTCAAATGCTGGTAAGGTACATGTGTATATACTTAGGGGGTACTAGTGCAATACTAAGGTGTGCACATGACTGTAGACCTAGTTGAGTCTTTTGAAAGTGTTACGAGTGCAATACTAAGATGTGCACATACTTGTATACGTGGTTGTGGTTTTCTTTGAAGGTAGGGTCCAGCGTGACTACTGCACGCAATGTCAGGTTGTCAGATGCGAGATAAATGAGCATCAGGAATGATATAGTGCCTTTTCGTTGCTAAATGTATAAGGTATTATGTATGGTGCACCTATCTGCTTTGAAACATTAGAACAACTGTATATGGTCTCAGAGTCTGAGGCAGTTTCTAATGAGGTATGGGGACTTGCTAGTCTCTTTTGAAGGGTCTTTTATGTATATGGCAGGCCAGCGTATACCGGACTTTTCATAACACATAAACTGTGCAGCCGTATGGTGTTTTACCTACAATTGGGTTACATACGCTTTGTTTGCTTGCTAAGATTATAATATATACCCCACCAGTGTATATCCAGAGCAGATTGAGAGTATTGGAGGGACTGTATTGTTGTATCTCCTAGCGCTATGTGTATGGGTTTGCCTTATTTTTTATTTTTATTTGTATTTTTTCTATGTTTATTTTCATTATTTGTGGGTTTATTTTTCTGCCTGCAAACAATTTGGTGGTGGGATTACGTATTGATGCTGTGTTTTGTGTTTTTAAATCTGTTATTTTTTCTTCTTCATTTAACAGTTGTTCATCTGTCTTGATGAAGGCTTCTATGTAAGCCAAAACATCGACCTATCCTTATGACTTTCTAACGTTGTTGTTATAAACAATAAACTAACTTTGATGTAAATAAATCCTGAGAGTGCCCTCCCTTTCCTAGCTCTTATCTACAATACATTGAGGATTGCACCCAGGTGCTTCATTATTAGTTGAAGCTGGAGTGCTGGAACATGTGCTAATTGGATAATATATATATATATATATATATATATATATATATATATATATATATATATATATATATATATATATATATATATATATGTAAAGGACGCACTCGCCGGGTCTTAACCAAACAGTAATAATACAAAATTAGGTGACGTTTCGGGGTAATTAGCCCCGTCCTCAGACCTTAACAAAACCATATACATAACTCCAATATATATACAAACTTGCTTACCCTCCACCAACACCTGCGGCGGACCGGAGATGCCCATGGCGTCCTGCTTGCACCACTGCGAACAAATGCAAAATAGCAGACAATTACAGATCATTATTCACCCTCAAAATACATAAAGAAATGTAGAAAATAGTTAAAACGCTAGCTAACTGCTGTCATAGAATAGATAAAAGAGGAAGTGACAGGGGATATATTCCCCGTAACACATTATTAAATGCACCTAAAGATTTTTTTCATATATACAATAAATAAGTTAGTACCAAACATTGGTCACTACATAGAGAAATTAAACACTATAATAAAAGTAAAGTCTGACTTAGGTAACTAACTAAAAGGCTAGCTTAAAGATATAGACATGTTATAGGAAACAGTGCCAATCTAAATTAGCATTCAAGCCTTTAGGAGCAAGGGTATTTAAAGTAAATATCCATTTGGACTCCTTTAGCAAAAGAAGCTTGGCTCTGTCTCCTCCTCTATTTAATCTAGGGACATGATCAATGATAACATATCTAAGGTTTGCAACCACATGGCCAGCCAACGCAAGGTGCCTGGCAACTGGTTGGTCAGATTCCTTTTTATGGATTGCCAGCCTAATTGCTGCACGATGGTTGGCCATGCGGGTCCGTAGGTTATCAACAGTTTTCCCTACATAAAATAGACCACAGGGGCAATGTAAGAGGTATACAATAAATTCTGTTGCACAGGTGACTCTGTGTCTGATGGTATATTTCTTATTAGTCTGTGGATGTACAAACTTTTTGGTGTTACTAAGACCATTGCATGTTGTACATCCAAGTCACCTGTAGCATCCCCATTTGGGAGGATTCATCATGTTGTTTTCTTGTAACTTTCCACTGGATCCACTTTGACCAAAGTGTCCCATATCCATTTGGACTTCCTGAAGCCCACTCTCGGAGATCCCATCCTAATAAATGGAAGATTAGTATCTGTGTTAACAATATTCCAATCTTTTCTTATGGTTGCTGGAAGATCCTTCTTATACACAGTATAGGTGGTTAGATAGGACATCCTATTTTCCAATGGTTGGCAATCTCTTACTGATAATGCATCCTCTTGTTTCAGATCCCAAAATCTTTTCAGTTGGGTATCGATGTATTCTTCTCCATAGCCTCGCTCCAAGAACCTCATCTTCATCTCCAGAAGTTGCAGCTTAGCTTGTACTGGGTCACTATTTTTTCATACTACCCGCTTAAACTGTGATATAGGGAGAGCCTTCTTTGGAGAAGGAGAATGACAACTAATGGCTTGTAATAAAGAATTTCTGTCTGTGTCTTTTAGAAATAAAGTTGTCAATAGTTGTTTCTTCTGTTTGTATATTCTTAAGTCCAAGAAATCTACCGATTCTCCACTATAATGCATTTTAAATTGAAGAGTAGGAAGGACTTGGTTAAGATGTTGAAACCATAACTGCAAATCTGATAGTGGGCCATCCCATATCATAAACAAGTCGTCAATATATTGACAAAAAAATTTTTTGTTCTGATGTTTGAAGAGATTTGTATGGTACTGCTCAAATTCCGCCATGTAAAGAATTGCATACGATGGGGCCATATTTAACCCCATTGCAGTCCCAAGTAGTTGTAAGTAGAATGAACTCTCAAAACAAAAATAGTTCATGGTCAGACAGAAATGTAAGAGCTCTAAAATCCATTCAATATCTGGACCCACATAAAGATACCTACACAGATGATTGCGTATGGCTTCCAAGCCTTGGTTGTGTGGTATCACTGTGTAAAGGCTAACAACGTCTAAGGTGACCAGCCATTCAGTCCCCTTTAATGTGTTGAGGTTTTTTAGTTCCTGTATCAGGGCCATGAAGTCAAGTAAAAATGAGGGCATATTACGAACCATGGGTTGCAACAAAGAATAAAAAAAAATAGCTACAGGCTGTAATAAAGAGCCAATAGCTGATGCTATTGGCCTCCCCGGAGGCAGAGTGTCATGTTTGTGCACTTTAAGCAGTGTATAAAACACTGGAGTCCGGGGGAACTGTGCCGTCAGATAAGCCAATAATTGAGAGTCAATCAAACTGCCAGCCAGTGCATTTTGTAAGGAGATATCCACCTGTTTCTTGAAAGTCTATATAGGATCCCCAGGAAGTTGTCTGTAGGTAGTGGTATCATTAAGTTGAGCCAATGCTTCTTGTTGATAATACTTACAATCCACCTGGGGTGGCTCCCCCCCCCCCCTCTAATCTGGAATCCATTTACTTTAGTATAGGTTTTTCTCCAAAAAGGGACTCAATTCGCTTCACCCTGGAATGTATTTGAGTATTAGTTTTGTGTTAAATGGTATTCCCTTGCCTCTCCTAAGCATTAGAAGTTGTAACCCGCATTAGCCTAATATTGTGTTCCTTCTCCTGAAATAGCATGTAATGTAAAGAGGCTAGATTACCAGGACAGACCACCTCTGAGATTTTTAGATGACTGGGGAGGATAAATACAGTGCTCAGAACTCATAGACCTTGTGGTGTTTGACCTTAAAATATACCATAAGGGCCTAGGGGCCATAGTTTTATCATGTGGGCTACACACACACGTTACTGAAACAATATAATCCCTAGAAAATTGTTAATATATGATAGTTGCAGGTTCTCAGAATAACTATTTGTCCAAGGAGGCTATTACTTGTTTTGAGAGAGGTAGCTCTTTTATCTTTCTTTTGTTCCTATCTAAGTAGGTATTAGTAACTTACTTAATTTTTGCGCAATTTGAGGCTTCACACAGGCCTATATCTACAGGCTATATTGAGAAACTTAATTTGATACCCTTTTACTGTAGTCCTTACCATATATTCCTTTAATGGGGTATGTGTTTTTTATATTTTTGAGGGATATTTCATATCGTATTTGAAGTTACACAATGTGGACTCACAAGGACCTACATTTTCGTGTTCAAAATCCTTCTACAAAAACTAGGTCTCAGAATTCACATTTATTAAATTATTTTGGTTTTGTCCAAGTTAACATGTTTACACATAAAATGAGGTACCTCACATGGCTTTGTGCATATTATCACAATGAGGATCTATTGTTGTTCAAGGTTTCTAAGACATGCATATGTATTAGATGTATGAGCCTGGCTGGCGTGTTGCCATGTTTATTATCTGATTTTGTTTTTGTATGTAAGAAACCCACCAATCTACATGCCCCATAAAAAACCCCATCCAAAACAAAAATAAAACAACCCTAAAAGGGCTTTTTGTAGGGCATTGCCTTTTACATTTAAAAAACAATTACAAAATCCACCTCTACAATATAAGTAACGTCCCCACCTGTAACATATCTCAGCCTAATGTCACTATCCCTTTAAGACTTCCTTCTCTGACTGCTGCATTTGGGCAGTATTCACATTCAGCTTGCTTGCCTGCCTGATTAATCATTCATGCACCTGATTACCTCAGCCTCTTTTTAAGCCTTCTCAGGTCTAATGTGCTTTGCATTAACATTGAAGTGTGATCCTGAACAACAGAGGCTTGTGTCAGTTTCCTGCTTGAACTTACCAACTATTCCAAGATACAGCATTTTCTATTACCTATGCTAAATATCATCAAACCGCAAGTATCAAAAATATCTCCATTCTGTTTCCTGGACACAGCTACTTAACAATCTCTGAACTTTATTATAAATCAACTATGCTTTTGCTTACCATCACTCTCTAATTACAATAACATCATCTTACTCAGAACTTTATAACTATTTCTGTGCTTCTAGTGGTCATTGCTGAAATAACCTGCAACAAACCTACGGCTAAATTTGGAGTTTTGTCGGTAACGACCCGAAAAACTAACGCCGGCTTTTTTCTGGCCGCACCATAAAAATAACTCTGGTATTGAGAGTCCACATAAAGGCTGCGTTAGGCTCCAAAAAAGGAGCGTAGAGCATTTTTAACGCAGCTTCAACTCTCGATACCAGAGTTGCTTACGCAAGCGGCCAGCCTCAAAAACGTGCTCGTGCACGATTCTCCCATAGGAAACAATGGGTCTGTTTGAGCTGAAAAAAAACCTAACGCCTGCAAAAAAGCCGCGTTCAGCTCTTAACGCAGCCCCATTGTTTGCTATGGAGAAACACTTCCTAAGTCTGCACCTAACACTCTAACATGTACCCCGAGTCTAAACACCCCTAACCTTACACTTATTAACCCCTAATCTGCCGCCCCCGCTATCGCTGACACCTGCATTTTATTTTTAACCCCTAATCTGCCGCTCCGTAAACCGCCGCTACTTACATTATCCTTATGTACCCCTAATCTGCTGCCCCTAACACCGCCGACCCCTATATTATATTTATTAACCCCTAATCTGCCCCCTCAATGTCGCCTCCACCTGCCTACACTTATTAACCCCTAATCTGCCGACCGCAAAGCGCCGCCACCTACGTTATCCTTATGTACCCCTAATCTGCTGCCCCTAACACCGCCGACCCCTATATTATATTTATTAACCCCTAATCTGCATCCCACAACGTCGCCTCCACCTGCCTACACTTATTAACCCCTAATCTGCCGACCGGACCTCACCGCTACTATAATAAAGTTATTAACCCCTAATCCGCCTCACTAACCCTATAATAAATAGTATTAACCCCTAATCTGCCCTCCCTAACATCGCCGACACCTAACTTCAATTATTAACCCCTAATCTGCCGACCGGAGCTCCCCGCTATTCTAATAAATGTATTAACCCCTAAAGCTAAGTCTAACCCTAACACTAACACCCCCCTAAGTTAAATATAATTTACATCTAACGAAATTAATTAACTCTTATTAAATAAATTATTCCTATTTAAAGATAAATACTTACCTGTAAAATAAACCCTAATATAGCTACAATATAAATTATAATTACATTGTAGCTATTTTAGGATTAATATTTATTTTACAGGTAACTTTGTATTTATTTTAACCAGGTACAATAGCTATTAAATAGTTAAGAACTATTTAATAGCTAAAATAGTTAAAATAATTACAAAATTACCTGTAAAATAAATACTAACCTAAGTTACAATTAAACCTAACACTACACTATCAATAAATTAATTAAATAAACTACCTACAATTACCTACAATTAACCTAACACTATCAATAAATTAATTAAATACAATTCCTACAAATAAATACAATTAAATAAACTAGCTAAAGTACAAAAAATAAAAAAGAACTCAGTTACAAAAATAAAAAAATATTTACAAATATAAGAAAAATATTACAACAATTTTAAACTAATTACACCTACTCTAAGCCCCCTAATAAAACAACAAAGCCCCCCAAAATAAAAAATGCCCTACCCTATTCTAAATTAATAAAGTTCAAAGCTCTTTTACCTTACCAGCCCTGAACAGGGCCCTTTGCGGGGCATGCCCCAAGAAGTTCAGCTCTTTTGCCTGTAAAAAAAAACATACAATACCCCCCCCAACATTACAACCCACCACCCACATACCCCTAATCTAACCCAAACCCCCCTTAAATAAACCTAACACTAAGCCCCTGAAGATCATCCTACCTTGTCTTCACTTCACCAGGTATCACCGATCCGTCCTGGCTCCAAAATCTTCATCCAACCCAAGCGGGGGTTGGCGATCCATCATCCGGTGGCTGAAGAGGTCCAGAAGAGGCTCCAAAGTCTTCATCCTATCCGGGAAGAAGAGGCGATCCGGACCGGCAACTATCTTGATCCAAGCGGCATCTTCTATCTTCAATCCCTACCACTGCCCGAGGGTCTGTTTCCTGAGCGCATGTACACCGGATCATGACACCACCCCCCAAAGTAACAAAATCCACCTAAATAAAAATCTATTTTAAAAAAGTTAAAATAAAATAGCCTATTCTTAAAAATAATAAAAATACCACAAAAAAAAAACCCTTACTAACCCCAAAAGTTGTATTCACCATTGGGAAATCCATCTCCTCTTGATCTGACATTGGGCCCGCTTCGTCCTGGTTCCTGGCACTGGGGGCCATCTTTACGGTGTCAGAGGCAAACTTCAGTGGCCTCTTCTGCCACCTTCGCTCCACATCTTCTTATCTTCAGCTCTCTTCTATGAGCCACCGCACGCATAAATTGCGGAAGCGTAGAAAACCAATATATAAGGGTATACTACCACTTAATTCAGATTGGCTGATTTTAAATTTCAACATCAGCCAATAGCAAGGACGCTTTTAAATTTAAATTCTATTTATCCTTTTCAATTTTATATGAAACATTTAAATAATGTATAATAAATAAATCTATTACCTTCATAGATCTTAAAATATTGAAGATGAATGTATTAATACAAAAAAAAAAAAATTTAAACCAGTAGATGTGAACAACTACATCTCTACAAATAGTTGTCATTTAAATAGATGGCTAAAGATCATCTCCAAAGGACAAATACAGAGACTAAATATTCATTGAACAATCTAAAGTACTTAATGGTAGATTATATTGAAGAGGTTATTGAAGAGGTTATTACTAGTGATAGAAAGGACCTCAAGATATAAAAAAGGGATGCAAAAGGTGAATATATCAAAGATACTGAAGTAGGACCAATAATAATGATTTATAGTGAGCAAAATATAGAAATTACAAATATTATTTATAAACATTGGGATGTTTTTTTTTAAAAAATACAGTTCCTTAAAAGATATTATACCTAATAACCCCAAAATTGTATTTAGAAAAGCACCAAATTTAAGAACAAAATTAACCAAAAGTTATTTAAAAGATGAATAGGAAACAACATGGTTAAATAAGAATGTTGGAGACTTTTATAGATCTGGTGTATATATTGGTTGTAAAAATGTTAAGAAACAAGAGAGAAAATAGAAGACTTTTATTCAACATCTATAAGCACAAGTAAGAAATATAAGATAGAAAACCTCATCAAACGTCAATCTAAAAAATGTAATATATTTATTAGAATGTCCTGCCATCTACAGTATGTAGGAAGAACTGCACAAATGTTATCTGTAAGGTTACAAGAACACATGAATAATATTAAAAAAGGATTCACTAATCATACTCTATCAAGCCATTTTAAAGAAAAGCATAGTTGTAATCCAAAATATTTAATACATTGCATGGGTATTATAAAAATGAAACCAGATTGGAGAGGAATATTAAATATTAAAAAAAAAATAGCAAATTAGGCCAAATGGAAATTAAATGGATATATTCATGAATACCCTTATCCCAAATGGATTAAACAAAGACTTCAAACTGCACCATTTTTTATGAATAATGTTGTTCTGAAGTAAGAGTTATTTGTGAGATAGTATTTTTTCTTATACATGTAGGGTAGCCTAATGGCATCATGGCCTGCCTTTGGTAAGAACTTGCCTGGAATCGATCCTGGAAACTATTGGGGGGGTAGTTATCAAGCCGTCTACTTTACCTGCCTTCGCCGGTTCAATACGCCCGCCTAAGCTCGCCTACCATCGCTGCCGCGGACCTGCAAAATTTCGCCTAAGTTATCAAAAAAGCTATCAAAAAGCCGCGCACCAAGTACGGGGCGATGAGCAGCGGACTGTGAGAGTTATCACTCATCCGATCTCGCTGCTCTTCGGCCTTTTGACAGCTTTATTGATACCCCTGTCACTAAGCACCCACACTAACTACACTGTTCTACCCCCTATACCGGTGCCTCCGGAGCCCCCCGCAACTCAATAAAGTTATTAACCCCTAAACCGCCGCTCCTAGACCCCGCTGCAACTCTTATAAATGTATTAACCCCTAAACCACCGCTCCCGGACACCGCCGCCACCTACATTATACCTAGTAACCCCTATCCTGCACCCCCTATATCGCCGCCACCTATAATAAAGTTATTAACCCCTATCCAGCGGATCGTGGACCTCGCTGCAACTAAATAAATAGTTTAACCCCTAAACCGCCACTCCCGGACCCCGCCGCAACCTATATTAAACTTATTAACCCCTAATCTGCCCCTCTACACCGTCGCCACCTATAATAAATGTATTAACCCCTATCCTGCCCCCCCCCACACCGCCGCCACTGTAATAAAATTATTAACCCCTAAACCTAAGTCTAACACTAACCCTAAAACCCCCTAACTTAAATATTAATTAAATAAATCTAAATAATATTTCTCTTATTAAATAAATTAATCCTATTTAAAACTAAATACTTACCTTTAAAATAATCCCTAAGATAGCTACAATATAAATAATAATTATATTGTAGCTATTTTAGGATTTATTTTTATTTTACAGGAATCTTGCAATTTATTTTAACTAGGTACAATAGCTATTAAATAGTTATTAACTATTTAATAGCTACCTAGCTAAAATAAAGAGAAATTTACCTGTAAAATAAAAACTAACCTAAGTTACAATTACACCTAACACTACACTATACTTAAATAAATTAATCCTATTTAAAACTAAATACTTACCTGTAAAATAAACCCTAAGGCCTAGATTTAGAGTTGGGCGGTAGCCGTCAAAACCAGCGTTAGAGGCTCCTAACGCTGGTTTTTACCCCCCTCTGGTATTTGGAGTCAGTCATTAAAGGGTCTAACGCTCACTTTTCAGCCGCGACTTTTCCATACCGCAGATCCCCTTACGTCAATTGCGTATCCTATCTTTTCAATGGGATCTATCTAACGCCGGTATTTAGAGTCTTGGCTGAAGTGAGCGTTAGAAATCTAACGACAAAACTCCAGCCGTCAGTAGTTAAGAGCTTTCTGGGCTAACGCCGGTTTATAAAGCTCTTAACTACTGTGCTCTAAAGAACACTAACACCCATAAACTACCTATGTACCCCTAAACCGAGGTCCCCGCCACTCTATTAAATTTTTTTAACCCCTAATCTGCCGACCGCCACCTACGTTATACTTATGTACCCCTAATCTGCTGCCCCTAACACCGCCGACCCCTATATTATATTTATTAACCCCTAACCTGCCCCCCACAACGTCGTCGCCAGCTACCTACAATAATTAACCCCTAATCTGCCAACCGCAAAGTGCCGCTACTTACGTTATCCTTATGTACCCCTAATCTGCTGCCCCTAACACCGCCAACCCCTATATTATATTTATTAAACCCTAATCTGCCCCCCTCAATGTCGCCTCCACCTGCCTACACTTATTAACCCCTAATCTGCCGAGCGGACCGCACCGCTACTGTAATAAAGTTATTAACCCCTAATCCGCCTCACTCCCGCCTCAATAACCCTATAATAAATAGTATTAACCCCTAATCTGCCCTCCCTAACATCGCCGACACCTAACTACAATTATTAACCCCTAATCTGCCGACCGAATCTCGCCGCAACTGTAATAAATGGATTAACCCCTAAAGCTAAGTCTAACCCTAACCCTAACACCCCCCTAAGTTAAATATAATTTAAATCTAACGAAATAAATTAACTCTTATTAAATAAATTATTCCTATTTATAGCTAAATACTTACCTGTAAAATAAACCCTAATATAGTTACAATATAAATTATAATTATATTATAGCTATTTTAGGATTTATATTTATTTTACAGGTAACTTTGTATTTATTTTAACCAGGTACAATAGCTATTAAATAGTTAAGAACTATTTAATAGCTAAAATAGTTAAAATAATTACAAAATTACCTGTAAAATAAATCCTAACCTAAGTTACAATTAAACCTAACACTACACTATCAATAAATTAATTAAATAAAATACCTACAATTACCTACAATTAAACCTAACACTACACTATCAATACATTAATTAAATACAATACCTACAAATAACTACAATTAAATAAACTAACTAAAGTACAAAAAATAAAAAAGAACTAAGTTACAAAAAATAAAAAAATATTTACAAACATTAGAAAAATATTACAACAATTTTAAACTAATTACACCTACTCTAAGCCCCCTAATGAAATTACAAAGCCCCCCAAAATAAAAAAATGCCCTACCCTATTCTAAATTACAAAAGTTCAAAGCTCTTTTACCTTACCAGCCCTGAACAGGGCCCTTTGCGGGGCATGCCCACAAGAAATTCAGCTCTTTTGCCTGTAAAAAAACACATACAATACCCCCCCCAACATTACAACCCACCACCCACATACCCCTAATCTAACCCAAACCCCCCTTAAATAAACCTAACACTAAGCCCCTGAAGATCTTCCTACCTTATCTTCACCTCACCGGGTATCACCGATCGGTCCTGGCTCCAAAATCTTCATCCAACCCAAGCGGGGGCTGGCGATCCATAATCCTGCGGCTGAAGAGGTCCAGAAGAGGCTCCAAAGTCTTCATCCTATCCGGGAAGAAGAGGCGATCCAGACCAGCAACCATCTTGATCCAAGAGGCATCTTCTATCTTCATCATGAGCCGTTCATGAGGAACGGCTCCATCGTGAAGACCTCCAGCGCGGATCAATCTTCTTCTGACGACGTCCAACTGAAGAATGACGGTTCCTTTAAGGGACGTCATCCAAGATGGCATCCCTCGAATTCCGATTGTCTGATAGGATTCTATAAGCCAATCGGAATTAAGGTAGGAAAATTCTGATTGGCTGATGGAATCAGCCAATCAGAATCAAGTTCAATCCGATTGGCTGATCCAATCAGCCAATCAGATTGAGCTCGCATTCTATTGGCTGTTCCGATCAGCCAATAGAATGCGAGCTCAATCTGATTGGCTGATTGGATCAGCCAATCGGATTGAACTTGATTCTGATTGGCTGATTCCATTAGCCAATCAGAATTTTCCTACCTTAATTCCGATTGGCTGATAGAATCCTATCAGCCAATCGGAATTCGAGGGACGCCATCTTGGATGACGTCCCTTAAAGGAACCGTCATTCTTCAGTTGGACGTCGCCGGAAGAAGATTGATCCGCGCTGGAGGTCTTCACGATGGAGCCGTTCCTCATCGGATGAAGATAGAAGATGCCGCTTGGATCAAGATGGTTGCCGGTCTGGATTGCCTCTTCTTCCCGGATAGGATGAAGACTTTGGAGCCTCTTCTGGACCTCTTCAGCCGCAGGATTATGGATCGCCAGCCCCCGCTTGGGTTGGATGAAGATTTTGGAGCCAGGACCGATCGGTGATACCCGGTGAGATGAAGATAAGGTAGGAAGATCTTCAGGCGCTTAGTGTTAGGTTTATTTAAGGGGGGTTTGGGTTAGATTAGGGGTATGTGGGTGGTGGGTTGTAATGTTGGGGGGGGGTATTGTATGTGTTTTTTTACAGGCAAAAGAGCTGAATTTCTTGGGACATGCCCCGCAAAGGGCCCTGTTCAGGGCTGGTAAGGTAAAAGAGCTTTGAACTTTTGTAATTTAGAATAGGGTAGGGCATTTTTTTTATTTTGGGGGGCTTTGTAATTTCATTAGGGGGCTTAGAGTAGGTGTAATTAGTTTAAAATTGTTGTAATATTTTTCTAATGTTTGTAAATATTTTTTTATTTTTTGTACTTTAATTAGTTTATTTAATTGTAGTTATTTGTAGGTATTGTATTTAATTAATGTATTGATAGTGTAGTGTTAGGTTTAATTGTAGGTAATTGTAGGTATTTTATTTAATTAATTTATTGATAGTGTAGTGTTAGGTTTAATTTTAACTTAGGTTAGGATTTATTTTAAAGGTAATTTTGTAATTATTTTAACTATTTTAGCTATTAAATAGTTCTTAACTATTTAATAGCTATTGTACCTGGTTAAAATAAAT
Source organism: Bombina bombina (assembly GCF_027579735.1). Lineage (NCBI taxonomy): Eukaryota > Metazoa > Chordata > Amphibia > Anura > Bombinatoridae > Bombina > Bombina bombina. The sequence goes on from NC_069502.1 coordinate 42,130,961, forward strand.
ACAAAGTTACCTGTAAAATAAATATAAATCCTAAAATAGCTATAATATAATTATAATTTATATTGTAGCTATATTAGGATTTATTTTACAGGTAAGTATTTAGCTTTAAATAGGAATAATTTATTTAATAAGAGTTAATTTATTTCGTTAGATTTAAATTATATTTAACTTAGCGGGGTGTTAGTGTTAGGGTTAGACTTAGCTTTAGGGGTTAATACATTTATTAGAATAGCGGTGAGCTCTAGTCGGCAGATTAGGGGTTAATGTTTGAAGTTTGGTGTCGGCGATGTTAGGGAGGGCAGATTAGGGGTTAATACTATTTATTATAGGGTTATTGAGGCAGGAGTGAGGCGGATTAGGGGTTAATAACTTTATTATAATAGCGGTGCGGTCCGCTCGGCAGATTAGGGGTTAATAAGTGTAGGCAGGCGGAGGCGACGTTGTGGGGGGCAGATTAGGGGTTAATAAATATAATATAGGGGTCGGCGGTGTTAGGGGCAGTAGATTAGAGGTACATAGGGATAATGTAAGTAGCGGCGGTTTACGGAGCTGCAGATTAGGGGTTAAAAAAAATATGCAGGTGTCAGCGATAGCGGGGGCGGCAGAATAGGGGTTAATAAGTGTAAGGTTAGGGGTGTTTAGACTCGGGGTACATGTTAGAGTGTTAGGTGCAGACGTAGGAAGTGTTTCCCCATAGCAAACAATGGGGCTGCGTTAGGAGCTGAACGCGGCTTTTTTGCAGGTGTTAGGTTTTTTTTCAGCTCAAACAGCCCCATTGTTTTCTATGGGGGAATCGTGCACAAGCACGTTTTTGAAGCTGGCCGCGTCCGTAAGCACCGCTGGTATCGAGAGTTTAAGTTGCGGTAAATATGCTCTACGCTCCTTTTTTGGAGCCTAACGCAGCCATTCTGTGAACTCTAAATACTAGCGGTATTTAAAAGGTGCGGCCAGAAAAAAGCCAGCGTAGCTAACGCACCCCTTTGGCCGCAAAACTCTAAATCTAGGCGTAAGATAGCTACAATGTAATTAATATTTACATTGTAGCTATTTTAGGATTTATATTTATTTTACAGGTAACTTTGTATTTATTTTAGCTAGTTAGAATAGTTATTAAATAGTTATTAACTATTTAATAACTACCTAGCTAAAAGAAATACAAAATTACCTGTAAAATAAATCCTAACCTAAGTTACAATTAAACCTAACACTACACTATCATTAAATTAATTAAATAAATTACCTACAAATAACTACAATTAAATAAACTAACTAAAGTACAAAAAATAAAAAAAGCTAAGTTACAAAAAATAAAAAAAATAAGTTACAAACATTTAATAAATATTACAACAATTTTAAGCTACTTACACAGAATCTAAGCCCGCTAATAAAATAACAAAGCCCCCCCCAAAAAAAAATGCCCTACCCTATTCTAAATTAAAAAGTTACCAGCTCTTTTACCTTACCAGCCCTTAAAAGGGCCTTTTGCGGGGCATGCCCCAAAGAATTCAGCTCTTTTGCCTGTAAAAGAAAAATACAACCCCCCCAACATTACAACCCACCACCCACATACCCCTAATCTAACCCAAACCTCCTTTAAATAAACCTAACACTACCCCCCTGAAGATCATCCTACCTTGAGTCGTCTTCAGCCAGCCGACCACCAATGGAACCGAAGAGGAGATCCGGAGCGGCAGAAGTCATCATCTAAGCGGCGCTGAAGAAGTCTTCCATCCAATGAAGTTATCATCCAGGCGGCGCTGAAGAAGTCTTCCATCCGGGCGATGTCATCTTCCAAGCGGCGTCTTCAATCTTCTTTCTTCCGGATCCATCTTCATCCCGCCGACGCGAAACATCCTTCTTCCCCGACGGCCGACGACTGAATGAAGGTTCCTTTAAGGGACGTCATCCAAGATGGCGTCCCTTCAATTCCGATTGACTGATAGGATTCTATCAGCCAATCGGAATTAAGGTAGGAAAAATCTGATTGGCTGATTGAATCAGCCAATCAAATTTAAGTTCAATCCGATTGGCTGATCCAATCAGCCAATCAGATTGAGCTTGCATTCTATTGGCTGTTCCGATCAGCCAATAGAATGCGAACTCAATCTGATTGGCTGATTGTAGCCAATCTTAGGGTTTATTTTACAGGTAAGTATTTAGTTTTAAATAGGAATAATTTATTAAAGTATAGTGTAGTGTTAGGTGTAATTGTAACTTAGGTTAGTTTTTATTTTACACGTCAAATTCCCTTTATTATAACTAGGTAGCTATTAAATAGTTAATAGCTATGTAATAGCTATTGTACCTAGTTAAAATAAATTGAAAGTTGCCTGTAAAATAAAAATAAATCCTAAGATAGCTACAATATAATTATTATTTATATTGTAGCTATATTAGGGCTTATTTTAAAGGTAAGTATTTTAAAGGTAAGTATTTAGTTTTAAATAGGATTAATTTAGTTAATAAGAGAAATATTATTTCGATTTATTTAATTAATATTTAAGTTAGGGGGGTGTTAGGGTTAGTGTTAGACTTAGGTTTAGGGGTTAATATATTTATTACAGTGGCGGCGGTGTAGGGGGGGCAGGATATGGGTTAATAAATTTATTATAGATGGCGACGGTGTAGGGGGGGGCAGATTAGGGGTTAATAAGTTTAATATAGGTTGCGGCGGGGTCCGGGAGTGGCAGTTTAGGGGTTAAACTATTTATTTAGTTGCGGCGAGGTCCGGGATCCGCAGGATAGGGGTTAATAACTTTATTATAGGTGGCAACGGTATAGGGGGGGCAAGATAGGGGATAATAGGTATAATGTAGGTGGCGGCGGTGTCCAGGAGCGGCGGTTTAGGGGTTAACATATTTATTATAGTGGGGGTGGGCTCCGGGAGCGGCGGTTTAGGGGTTAATATATTTATTATAGTGGCGGCGGGGTCCGGGAGCGGCGGTTTAGGGGTTAATCAGTTTATAGTGGCAGTGGGCTCCGGGAGCCGTGGTTTAGGGGGCAATAACTTTATTTAGTTGCGGAGGTGTAGGGGGGCAGATTAGGGGTGTTTAGACTCGGGGTACATGTTAGGGTGTTAGGTGTAGACAGCTCCCATAGGAATCAATGGGACGTCTGGCAGCAGCAAACATGAACTTTCGCTATGGTCAGACTCCCATTGATTCCTATGGGATCCGCCGCCTCCAGGGTTTGAAAACCAGGTACCGGAAAAGTGCAGAGCGTACCTGCTAGTTTTTTTATAACTAGCAAAAGTAGTCAGATTGTGCCGCACTTGTGTGCGGAACATCTGGAGTGACGTAAGAATCGATCTGTGTCGTACTGAGTCCGGCGGATCGAAGCTTACGTCACTAAATTCTACTTTTGCCGGTATCTAGGGCTTGATAACTAAGGCGAATCAGCCTCGCCACAAATACGCTGCAGAATTCCAGCGTATTTGAGGTTGACAGCTTGATAACTAGGGGCCATTGTCTCTGGACATTGGCTTATTCCCTTGAGCCAGTGGGGACTCTACTTCTTTATGAGGATGATTGAATCCTACTGCTTGCACTGGTTGTCTCTCTAGTTCCACCTGCCTGTCAGCTACAGGCAGTTACCTAATCAGCAGCTTATAAGGCTGCTTCCTGCTGGTGCCTATGTATAGGACTAGATCAGTTCCTGGGTGTGCTGTTACCCTTCTCTTGTACTGTTGCTGACCTTTGCCTGACTTTGGACCTCTGCTGTTTGCTGTGTGCCCTTTGACCTTTTACACTACCTTCTGACTATTTTCTTGCCTTCTGATTTGGAACTGATTTCGTCAACCTGGATCCTGACCTTGGCCTGTCCTGCCTCCTTTTTTTGTACCTTACTGCCCGGCTCGTTTCTGACTCTCTGGGACCTATTTAATAAATGTCTGTCGGACATGATCTGATCAGCGTATCATGTCTGACAGACATCGCTGAATGCGGAGAGCAATGCGCTCTCCGCATTCAGCAATGCACCAGAAGCTCTTGTGAACTGCAGGTGCAACGCTGCCCCTTGCAGATTCGAGGTTAATCGGCCGTTAGCAGGGGGGTGTCAATCAACCCGATCGTATTTGATCGGGTTGATTTTCAGGCGATGTCCATTCGCCTCCTCAGAGCAGGCAGACAGGTTATGGAGGAGCGATCTTTAGATCGCTGCTTCATAACTGGTGTTTCTGGCGAGTCTGAAGGCTCACCAGAAACACGACCCTTCAAGCTCCATACGGAGCTTGATAAATGGGCCCCTAAGTCTGATGACTCATCTTGTGCACCTGCAAGTATCCTAGGCTTTCTACAGTATCCTTTTCATTCAGTGAAACCCTCAGAGAGTCAAGTCCCGAGTTTTATTCAGGGAGCTGGGACAGTGTAACTTCTAGCCACCTCAAAACTTAATTTCCTGGGCTGACGTTTACCTCTGGCCTAGTACCTTACAACCATTTCCTTTGAGTTTGATTCTTGTGTGGAATTGGCTAAAAAAAAATGGTCATATGTAATCGGACTATTTAAGTATTACTATAATAATAAACTACAATGTGAGAAGGTAGTTGAAACTATCACACACACACATATATAGATATATAGATAGATAGATAGATAGATAGATAGATAGATATTTTGCAAAAAAACACAATATATGTAAAAATATTTAGCTATGAATAAATGGAGCATATTCTGGTATGTGAAATATTCATTTTTTTATGTCGGGAAAGTGATTAGGTTTGCTCGTGAATAAGGGTGTTAGGTTCTTTTCCCACTATTCATGCTCTACTGAATAGTGATGTCGCGAACAGTTCACCGGAGAACAGTTCCCGGCGATCTTAGCTTGTTCGCGTTCCCCGCGTTTTGCGAACATATGCGATGTTCGATCCGCCCCCTATTCGTCATCATTGAGTAAACTTTGACCCTGTATCTCACAGTCTGCAGACACATTACAGCCAATCAGCAGCAGACTCTCCCTTCCAGACCCTCCCAGGTCCCGGGCAGCAGCCATTTTAGAATCATTGTGATGCAGCTTTTGTAGAGAGAGGAGCTTTAGTGTTGCAGCTCTTCATTTTATAGGGAAATTGATAGCTAGGCTAGTGTATTCAGTCTCCACTACAGTCCTGAAGGACTCATCTGATCTCTGCTGTCAGGACAGCACCCCAAAAAGCCCTTTTTAGGGCTACATCAGTCGTTTTTTTTTTTATGTTTTTCAGTCTTTTTTTTTTTTTTTGCATAGGGCTAGAACTCCAGTCGTTTTTTTTTTGCATTTGCCTGCCTGCCACCAGCCTGTGTGTGAGCCTCACAGCACAGCATATATTGTGCCAACTTGCTCACTGCCACCACTCATATCTGGTGTAACATTATTTGAAATTAAAAAAAAAAAAACTTTTACATTAGTTTGCTAATTGCAAGTTTAATCTAATTTCATTTTCCATCAGGCCTGTGTGCCAGGCCCACAGCAAGCATATACTGTGCTTAATTCCTCTGTGCCACCACTCATATCTGTTGGTGTAACATTATTTTAATTTAAAAAAAAAACTTTTACATTAGTTTGCTAATTGCAAGTTTAATCTAATTTCATTTTCCATCAGGCCTGTGTGCCAGGCCCACAGCAAGCATATACTGTGATTAATTCCTCTGTGCCACCACTCATATCTGGTGGTGTCACATTATTGTAAAGTTAAAAAAAAACAAATTTACATTAGTTTGTTAGTGTAATCTAATTTCATTTTCCATCAGTCCTGGGTCTCTCAGGCCCACAGCATATACTGTTATTAATTGCTCTGTGCCACCACTCATATCTGGTGTAACATTAGTGTAAATTTAAAAAAAAAAAACTTTTACATTAGTTTGCTAATTGCAAGTTTAATCAAATTTCATTTTCCATCAGGCCTGTGTGCCAGGCCCACAGCAAGCATATACTGTGATTAATCCCTCTGTGCCCCCACTCATATATCTGGTGGTGGAACATTATTGTAAATTTAAACAAAAACAAATTTACATTAGTTTGTTAGTGTAATCCAATTTCATTTTCCATCAGGCCTGGTTCTCTCAGGCACACAGCATATACTGTTATTAATTGCTCTGTGCCACCACTCATATCTGGTGTAACATTATTTTAAATTTAAATAAACATTTTTTACATTAGTTTGCTAATTGCAAGTTTAATCTAATTTCATTTTCTATCAGGCTTGTGTGCCAGGCCCACAGCAAGCATATACTGTGATTAATTCCTCTGTGCCACCACTAATATCTGGTAGTGGAATATTATTGTAAATTAAAAAACAAACAAATTTACATTAGTTTGTTAGTGTAATTTAATTTCATTTTCCATCAGGCCTGTGTCTCTCAGGCACACAGCATATACTGTTATTAATTGCTCTGTGCCACCACTCATATCTGGTGTAACATTAGTGTAAATTTAAAAAAAAAAAATTGCATTAGTTTGCTAATTGCAAGTTTAATCTAATTTCATTTTCCATCAGGCCTGGGTCTCTCAGGCACACAGCATATACTGTTATTAATTGCTCTGTGCCACCACTCATATCTGGTGTAACATTATTTTAAATTTAAATAAAAAAATTTTACATTATTTTGCTAATTGCAAGTTTAATCTAATTTCATTTGCCATCAGGCCTGTGTGCCAGGCCCACAGCAAGCATATACTGTGATTAATTCCTCTGTGCCACAACTCATATCTGGTGGTGGAACATTATTGTAAAGTTAAACAAAAACAAATTTACATTAGCTTGTTAGTGTAATCTAATTTGATTTTCCATCAGTCCTGGGTCTCTCAGGCCCACAGCATATACTGTTATTAATTGCTCTGTGCCACCACTCATATCTGGTGTAACATTCGTGTAAATTAAAAAAAAAAAAAATGTTTACATTAGTTTGCTAATTGCAAGTTTAATCTAATTTCATTTGCCATCAGGCCTGTGTGCCAGGCCCACAGGAAGCATATACTGTGAATAATTGCTCTGTGCCACCACTCATATCTGTTGTAACATTAGTGTAAATTTTTTTAAAAAATAATTTTTACATCAGTCTGCTAGTGTTATTTAATTTTAGTTGCCAGGCCAGCCTGCCACTAGTGCCAGCCTGTGTGTCAGGCTCCCAGCATATACTGTGCCTACTTCCATCCTCAGTGCCACCACTCATATCTTCTTGTTTAATAGTAGTGTAAGTGTACATTAAAAAAAAAATAAACTTTTTGGATTGTGAAACATCAGTCTGCTTTTTTGTTTCCGGCTCACAGCGTATACTGTGCTCACTTGCCCAGTGCCACCACTCATATCTTGTTTAATAGTAGTGTAAGTGTACATTTAAAAAATAAAATCTTTTGTGAAACATCAGTCTGCTTTTTTGTGTCAGGCTCACAGCGTATACTGTGCCCACTTGCCCACTTGCCCAGTGGCACCACTCATATTTTGTTTAATAGTAGTGTAAGTCTACATTTAAAAAAAAAAATGACAGGCAGAGGCAGGCGGCCACCCCGCAGGTGCCGTCGTGGTCGTGGTTCTGTGATTCCCTTTGGTGATAGAATAATGCCTAGTGTTAGGCCATGTACCATGAACCCAAAAAGTTCTGATGAAATAGTTGACTTTATAACACAGGACACCCAATCTTCTACAGCTTCCGCTCGTAACCTTGACGCACCATCCACCTCCAGCATAGCTTCAGGCACCTCTCAAGTGACCAGTGCCACTCGCCCACCTGCCGCCACCACCAACACTAGCACCACAGCCGCTTCACTTGATCTCTCAGAGGAGTTATTCACACATCAGTTGGAAGAAATGAGTGAGGTGCAACCATCATTGACAGAGGATGTAGATAACAGTGATATGTCTGTCAGGCAGCATTACAGACATGGACGTACAGTGTGATGATGATGATGATGATGTTGTACCCGCTGTAGCTTCCTTTGTTGATTTGTCAGATACAAGTAATGTCATGTCTGGCACACAGCGTTGGGGCAAGGGTCCATCTGACCACTGATAGCTAGTCTGCAAAGCATGGTCAGGGCAGGTATATCACCTACACTGCTCATTGGGTAAACCTGCTGGCGGCTGACAAGCATGGAATGCATGGCTCTGGAGAAGAGTTGGTGACACCGCCACGACTTGCAGGCAGGCCTGCTGCTACCTCCTCTACTCCTCCTACTCCATCCTCTTCCATAACCTCTTCCTCGGCTGATTGCTCTTCAGATGGATCAGTGGCTGACTCCGCACCAACTGGAGATTGGCAAGGTTGTTTCTGACAATGGAAGTAATTTGGTGGTGTCATTGAAATTGGGCAAGTTGACACATGTGCCGTGCATGGCACATGTGTGTAATCTGATAGTACAACGCTTTGTGCTTAAGTACCCAGGCTTACAGGACGTCCTGAAGCAGGCCAGGAAGGTGTGTGGCCATTTCAGGCATTCCTACACGGCCATGGCGCACTTGTCCGATATCTAGCGTCGAAACAACCTGCCAGTGAGGCGCTTAATTTGCGACAGCCCGACACGTTGGAATTCAACACTCCTAATGTTCGACTTCCTGCTCCAACAAGAAAAAGCTGTTAACGAGTATTTGTATGACCGGGGTGCTAGGACAGCCTCTGGGGAGCTGGGGATTTTTTTGCCAAGTTACTGGATGCTCATGCGCAATGCCTGTAGGCTCATGCGTCCTTTTGAGGGAGTGACAAACCTTGTCAGTCGCACCGAAGGCAACATCAGTGACATCATACCATTTGTTTTCTTCCTGGAGCGTTCCCTGCGAAGAGTGCTGGATCAGGCCGTAGATGAGCGTGAAGAGTAAGAGTTGTGGTCTCCATCACCACCAGAAACAGCTTTATCAGCATCGCTTGCTGGAACAGCGGCAAAGCAGGAAGAGGATTGTGAGGAAGAGGAGTCAGAGGAGGAATGTGGCTTTGAGGAGGAGGAGGAGGAGGAAGACCAAGCACAACAGGCATCCCAGGGTGCTCGTTGTTGTCACCTATCTGGTACCCGTGGTGTTGTACGTGACTGGGGGGAAGAAGATGCCTTCAGTGACATCAGTGAGGACGAGGAAGGGGACATGATCTGCAAATGGGGTCTTTCATGCTGCCGTGCCTGTTGAGGGACCCTCGTATAAAAAAGCTTAAGGAGAATGACCTGTACTGGGTGTCCATGCTACTAGGCCCCCGGTATAAGCATAAAGTAACTGAAATGTTACCAAATTCCCGCAAGTCGGAAAGGATGGAGAAGTTCAAAAATAAATTAAAAACTATGCTTTACACAGCGTATAAGGGTGATATCATAGCAGCACAACAGGAATCTAACAGGGGAAGAGATGACAGTAATACTCCTCCTCCACGACCACGCCAGCAAGGACAGCATGCTTTCCAGACGTGTTGTTGATGGAGGACATGCGGACCTTTTTAACTCCTATGCATCGCCACAGCCCTTCAGGATCCAGCCTCAGAGAAAGACTCAACCGACATGTAGCAGACTACCTAGCATTAACTGCGGATCTCGACACTCTTAGGAGCGATGGACCCCTTGACTACTGGGTGTGCAGGCTTGACCTGTGGCCTGAGCTATCCCAATTTGCAATTGAACTTCTGGCCTGCCCCGCTTCAAGTGTATTGTCGGAAAGGACCTTCAGTGCAGCAGGAGGTATTGTCACTGAGAAGCGAAGTCGCCTAGGTCAAAAAAGTCTCGATTACCTCACCTTTATTAAGATGAATGAGGGATGGATCCCGAAGGGACTGACATTGGGCGATACATTGGAGTAAAAAAGGCCTGATGAGATGAGCTGCCTTGGGCTACAAATGGTACACACGCTGCTGTATTTTATCTTCGAATGCCGGATGACTTGCGTGACTTATCCGCCAACAACTAGTGTTCAAGCCTCATTGTTTTAGTGCACTTTCTAACTGTTTTACAAACATCAATTTTTCTGGCCGCTGCTTCAGCGGCGGCTGCAACAATACCTTATTTTTCAGGCATTTGGACATGCTTAATTTTTCTGGCCTCTGGTGATGCACTGTGGCTACAAAAACAAAACCAAAAAAAAAGGCACATAACAGTGATTAAACTGTTAAGAATAGTACTCATTAACACACCACTCATATCTGGTGGCACAGTAGATTGCACGCGCAGTGCCCCAAATTTGAAGTAGGAGGACCGAAAAAGCATCTTTTTCCATCTCCCGGTTCCTAAAAATTATCTCCGGGTTCCTAAAAACAATGCCATACCTGTACTTGATTGTGCAAAAGGAAGTGATGGCATATGGGGTCTTTCATGCTGTTGTGCCTGTTGAGGGTCCTGGACCCTCGTATAAAAAGGCTGAAGGAGAACGACCTGTACTGGGTGTCAAAGCATCTTTTTCCATCTCCCGGTTCCTAAAAATTATCCCCGGGTTCCAATAATCGATGCCATACCTGTACTCTATTGTGCTAAAGGATGGCATATGTGGTGTTTCATGCTGTTGTTTCTGTTGAGGGTCCGGGACCCTCGTATAAAAAGGCTGAAGGAGAACGACCTGTACTGGGTGTCAAAGCATCTTTTTCCATCTCCCGGTTCCTAAAAATTATCGCCGGGTTCCAATAATCGATGCCATACCTGTACCCTATTGTGCTAAAGGATGGCATATGTGGTGTTTCATGCTGTTGTTTCTGTTGAGGGTCCGGGACCCTCGTATAAAAAGGCTGAAGGAGAACGACCTGTACTGGGTGTCCAAGCATCTTTATCTATTTCCCGGTTCCTAAAAATGATCTCTGGGTTCATAAAATCGATGCCATACCTGTACTCTATTGTGCAAAAGGATGGCATATGTGGTGTTTCATGCTGTTGTGCTTGTTGAGGGTCCTGGACCCTCGTATAAAAAGGCGGAAGGAGAACGACCTGTACTGGGTGTCCAAGCATCTTTTTCTATTTCCCGGTTCCTAAAAATTATCTCCGGGTTCATAAAATCCATGCCATACCTGTACTCTATTGTGCAAAAGGATGGCATATGTGGTGTTTCATGCTGTTGTGCCTGTTGAGGGTCCTGGAACATCGTATAAAAAGGATGAAGGAGAACGACCTGTACTGGGTGTCCAATCATCTTTTTCTATTTCCCAGTTCCAAAAAATTATCTCCGGGTTCATAAAATCGATGCCATACCTGTACTCTATTGTGCAAAAGGATGGCATATGTGGTGTTTCATGCTGTTGTGCCTGCTGAGGGTCCTGGAACCTCGTATAAAAAGGCGGAAGGAGAACGACCTGTACTGGGTGTCCAATCATCTTTTTCTATTTCCCAGTTCCTAAAAATTATCTCCGGGTTCATAAAATCGATGCCATACCTGTACTCTATTGTGCAAAAGGATGGCATATGTGGTGTTTCATGCTGTTGTGCCTGTTGAGGGTCCTGGAACCTCGTATAAAAAGGCTGAAGGAGAACGACCTGTACTGGGTGTCCAATCATCTTTTTCCATCTCCCGGTTCCTAAAATTATCTCCGGGTTACTAAAAACGATGTCATACATGCCATATACACGTCCCCTGATAGGGGACGTAACAGGGATTAAACTGATAAGAATAGTTACCATGGGTCCCAGACCGCATGTTTTGTTGTTATACTTTGTCAGGGTAATCATGCAGGACATATAGACCTCCCCCGATAGGGGGAGTAAAAGGGATTAAAGTGCTAAGAATAGTACTACTTAACACAACCTGACCACGGGTCCCAGACCGCATGTCTTATTGTTATATTTTGTAAGGGTCATTATATATCATGCAGGCCATATAGACCTCCCCGATAGGGAGAGTAACAGGGATTAAAGTGCTAAGAATAGTACTACTTAACACAACCTAGTTACCATGGGGCCCAGACCACATGTTTTGTTGTTATACTTTGTCAGGGTAATCATGCAGGCCATATAGACCTCCTCCGATAGGGGGAGTAACAGGTATTAAACTAATAAGAACAGTACTAATTAACACAACCTGACCACGGGTCACAGACAGCATGTCTTATTGTTATATTTTGTAAGGGTCATTATATATCATGCAGGCCATATAGACCTCCCCCGATAGGGGGAGTAACAGGTATTAAACTAATAATGAAACATTACTACTTAACACAACCTAGTTACCATGGGTCCCAGACCGCATGTCTTGTTGTTATACTTTGTCAGGGTAATCATGCAGGCCATATAGACCTCCCCCGATAGGGGGAGTAAAAGGGATTAAAGTGCTAAGAATAGTACTACTTAACACAACCTGACCACGGGTCCCAGACCGCATGTCTTATTGTTATATTTTGTAAGGGTCATTATATATCATGCAGGCCATATAGACCTCCCCCGATAGGGGGAGTAACAGGTATTAAACTAATAATGAAACATTACTACTTAACACAACCTAGTTACCATGGGTCCCAGACCGCATGTCTTGTTGTTATACTTTGTCAGGGTAATCATGCAGGCCATATAGACCTCCCCCGATAGGGGGAGTAACAGGGATTAAAGTGCTAAGAATAGTAATACTTAACACAACCTAGTTACCATGTGTCCCATACCGCATGTCTTATTATTATAATACTTTGTCAGGGTAATTATATATCTATCAAATCTATCTATTTATCTTCTATCAATTCTATCTAACTATCAATCTATGTATATCTATCTATCAAATCTATCTATCTCGTGTCCGGACTGTTTTGAGAAAGCCACTTGTGTTTCGGCCAAATTTGAAGTAGGAGGACAGACCAATCATCTTCTTCCATCTCCCTGTTCCAAAAATTCAGGCCATATAGACCTCCCCCGATAGGGGGAGTAACAGGTAGTAGTAAACTGCTAAGATTAGTACTACTTAACACACCACGGGTCCAAGACCACATGTCTTATTGTTATACTCTGTCAGGGAAATTATATATCTTTCAAATCTATCTATTTATCTATCGAATCTATCTAACTATCAATCGTATCTATCAAATGTATATTGCATCTTTTGATCTATATAATTTGTATCTATCAAATGTATATTGCATCTATTGATCTATGTAATTCGTATCTATTAAATGTATATTGCATCTATTGATCTATGTAATTCGTATCTATCAAATGTATATTGCATCTATTGATCTATGTAATCTATGTATCTATCTATCTATCAAATCTATCTATCTTGTGGTTGTGAAAATGGACTGTTTGCGGTTGTTTGCGGTGCATTACACGGGGAGTTTGGTCTGTCACTGTGAAGCGGGCATAACCCTTACACTACCTGATCGATACAACATCATACCTGATGTTTTAAAGCACGTTATTCCAAACAATTTAGGAATGTTAGGTGATTTAAGCACTTTATGGGTTAAAACCAGACTCTGCATCAACTATGTAATTTTCCGTGGGAGTTTTGCCATGGATCCCCCTCCGGCATGCCACAGTCCAGGTGTTAGTACCCTTGAAACAACTTTTCCATCACTATTGTGGCCAGAAAGAGTCCTTGTGGGTTTTAAAGTTTGCCTATCTATTAAAGTCAATGGCGGTTCGCACGGTTTTTAAGTTCGCGACATCACTACTACTGAAGTCTATGGGGGAATATGTTTACACAGTCTCGATATTCAAAGTTTGTTTTTTTGCGCACACCGGGTTAGCGCTCATGCAAAAACTTTTTACTTTCAACTTGCACGCTACATGATGCTTTATTTATGCAATTATCCTTACAGAAGCCTCAGCATTAATAGTTTATTTATGGAAAGTGTTATATGTATCTATCTTTTCCAATGTTTAATTGTTTGCATTGCAAACATTTTTCTTGCTTATGGATCTTATGGACACTTCCTTGGAAATTCATCTCTCTTATGAAGAAAGATCAAAAATGAATTTACATGGACACTACATTCTAAGAGACATTGGAATTACCACGAATGTTCTTGTTAAGAATTTGATTGATGACAAATACTCTCCTAGATTACGAGTTCTGCATTAGCCTTAAAAAGCAGCGTTGAGAGGTCCCAACGCTGCTTTTTAACGCCCGCTGGTATTATGAGTTTGGCAGATACAGGTGTACCGCTCACTTTTCTTCCGCGACTTTTGGCTACCGCAAATCCCCTTACGTCAATTGCGTATCCTATATTTTTAATGGGATTTTCCTAATGATGGTATTACAAGTCTTGGAAGAAGTGAGCGGTACAGCCTCTACCTCCAAGACTCCTACCGCATTTAAAAGTCAGTAGTTAAGAGTTTTATGGGCTAACGCCGGAACATAAATCTCTTAACTAAAGTGCTAAAAAGTACACTAACACCCATAAACTACCTATGAACCCCTAAACCGAGGCCCCCCCACATCGCAAACACTATAATAAAAAATGTTAACCCCTAATCTGCGGACCGGACATCGCCGCCACTATAATAAATGTATTAACCCCTAAACTGCCGCACTCCCGCCTCGCAAACAATATAAAAATTTTATTAACCCCTAATCTGCCGTCCCTAACATCGTCGCCACCTACCTACAATTATTAACCCCTAATCTGCCCCCCCAACGTCGTTGGTACTATATTAACTGTATTAACTCCTAAACCTAAGTCTAACCCTAACACCCCCCTAAGTTAAATATTATTTAAATAAATCTAAATAAAATTACTATAATTAAATAAATTATTCCTATTTAAAACTAAATACTTACCAATAAAATAAACCCTAATATAGCTACAATATAACTAATAGTTACATTATAGATATTTTAGGATTTATTTTTATTTTACAGGCAACTTTGTATTTATTTTAACTAGGTACAATAGCTATTAAATATTTATTTACTATTTAGTAACTACCTAGATAAAATAAATACAAATATACCTGTAAAATAAACCCTAACCTAAGTTACAATTATACCTAACACTACTCTATAATTAAATTAATTACCTAAACTACCTACAATTAAATATAATTTAATTAAATAAACTAAATTACGAAAAAAACAAACAAACACTAAATTACAGAAAATAAAAAAGAAATTACAATATTTTAAACTAATTACACCTAATCTAATATCCCTAATAAAAAAGCCCCCCAAAATAATAAAATTCCCTACCCTATACTAAATTACAAATAGCCCTTAAAAGGGCCTTTTGCGGGGCATTGCCCCAAAGTAATCAGCTCTTTTACCAGCCCTTAAAAGGGCTTTTTTGCGGGGCATTGCCCCAAAGTAATCAGCTCTTTTACCTGTAAAAAAAAACAATACCCCCCCAACATTAAAACCCACCACCCACCAGTGACGTCAGAGGCTGGTGAGGCAGTGGCTAGGATACAACTTCATTCTTTAGATATCCTTTGTTGAAGAAATAGCAATGCACATGGGTTAGCCAATCACATAAGGTATCTATGTGCAGCCACCAATCAGCAGCTACTGAGCATATTTAGATATGATTTTCAACAAAGGATATCAAAAGAATGAAGAAAATTAGATATTATATGTAAATTGGAAAGTTATTTAAAATTGCATGCTCTTTCTAAATCATGAAAGAAAACATATGGGTTTCATGTCCCTTTAAATTGTGTCTTGGAAAACTGGTCCACTTAGTAAACATCTGATTTTAGTCCAAAGGATTGTAACAGAAACTCTTGCCAGATAACAAAATGCTTGCTCTGATTATGAGATCTATAAATCCATGCCCATTAAAATATGTTTAAAACATACTTTTTACCTTAATGCTGCAAATTATGCTTATAGATTCTTTCATTATTCAGTAAATATAAAAATGTCTTGATCCAGTGACGGCTGGTGAAATTTAAAGATGGTGGGGCGCTGACCCTACCCCTTTAAATAAAGCCACACCATCAGATGGCACTACCAATTCATTAATTAAATAAATAAAAGGTAGACAGAAACACAGAAAAGCACTCGGGGGGAGAGGGAGAGAGATACAGGGGGGAGAGACACACAGAGGGTTAGAGAGAAAGAGAGAGACACAATCACACACAGAGGGTTAGAGAGAGAGAGAAAGAGAGAGAGAGACACAATCACACACAGAGGGTTAGAGAGAGAGAGAGAGAGAGAGAGAGAGAGAGAGAGAGAGAGAAAGAGAGACACAATCAAACACAGAGGGTTAGAGAGAGAGAGAAAGAGACACAATCACACACAGAGGGTTAGAGAGAGAGAAAGAGAGAAAGAGAGAGAGACACAATCGCACACAGAGGGTTAGAGAGAGAGAGAGAGAGAAAGAGAGAGAGACACAATCACACACAGAGGGTTAGAGAGAGAGAGACAAAGAGAGAGAGACACAATCACATACAGAGGGTTAGAGAAATAGAGACACAATCACACACAGAGGGTTAGAGAGAGAGAAAGAGAGACACAATAACACACAGAGGGTTAGAGAGAGAGAGAGAAAGAGAGAGAGAGAGAGACACAATCATACACAGAGGGTTAGAGAGAGAGAGAGAGAGAGAGAGAGACACAATCACACACAGAGGGTTAGAGAGAGAGAGGAAGAGAGAGAGACACAATCATACACAGAGGGTTAGAGAGAGAAAGAGAGAGAGAGAAAGAGAGAGAGACACAATCACACACAGAGGGTTAGAGAGAGAGAGAAAGAGAGAGACACAATCACACACAGAGGGTTAGAGAGAGATAAACAATCATACACAGAGGGTTAGAGATAGAGAGAGAAAGAGAGAGAGAGAGACAATCACACACAGAGGGTTAGAGAGAGAGAGAGAAAGAGAGAGAGACACAATCACATACAGGGGGTTAGAGAAAGAGAGACACAATCACACACAGAGGGTTAGAGAGAGAGAGAGAAAGAGAGAGAGACACAATCATACACAGAGGGTTAGAGAGAGAGAGAGAA
Organism: Bombina bombina; assembly: GCF_027579735.1. Taxonomy (NCBI): domain Eukaryota; kingdom Metazoa; phylum Chordata; class Amphibia; order Anura; family Bombinatoridae; genus Bombina; species Bombina bombina. Next base: position 42,147,748 of record NC_069502.1, read on the forward strand.
AGAGAGAGAGACACAATCACACACAGAGGGTTAGAGAGAGAGAGAGAGAGAGAGAGAGACACACAATCACACACAGAGGGTTAGAGAGAGATAAACAATCATACACAGAGGGTTAGAGATAGAGAGAGAAAGAGAGAGAGAGACACAATCACACACAGAGGGTTAGAGAGAAAGAAAGAGAGAGAGAGATACATTCACACACACAGAGGGTTAGAGAGATAGAGAGAGAAAGAGAGAGAGACACAATCACACACAGAGGGTTAGAGAAAGAGAGAGAGACACAATCACACACAGAGGGTTAGAGAGAAAGAGAGAGAAAGAGAGAGAGAGAGACACAATCACACACACAGATGGTTAGAGAGAGAGAAAGAGAGATAGACACAATCATATACAGAGGGTTAGAGAGAGATACAGAAAGAGAGACACAATCACACATAGAGGGTGAGAGAGAGAGAGAGAGAGAGAGAGAGACACACAATCACACACAGAGGGTTAGAGAGAGAGAAAGAGAGAGGGAGACACAATCACACACAGAGGGTTAGAGAGAGAGAGACAAAATCACACACAGAGGGTTAGAGAGAGAGAGAAAGAGAGAGAGAGAGAGACACAATCACACACAGAGGGTTAGAGAGAGAGAGAGAAAGAGAGAGAGACACAATCATACACAGAGGGTAAGAGAAAGAGAGAGAGACACAATCACACACAGAGGGTTAGAGAGACACATAAGGGATGAGAGAGTCAGAGGGGAGGAAGAGAGACAGAGAGATAAAGACACAGAAAGAGAGTGAGACACAATCACACACAGAGGGTTAGAGAAAGAGAGAGAGACACAATCACACACAGAGGGTTAGAGAGAAAGAAAGAGAGAGAGAGAGATACATTCACACACAGAGGGTTAGAGAGAGAGAGAGACACAATCACACACAGAGGGTTAGAGAAAGAGAGAGAGACATAATCACACACAGAGGGTTAGAGAGAAAGAGAGAGAAAGAGAGAGAGACACAATCACACACACAGATGGTTAGAGAGAGAGAAAGAGAGAGAGATACATTCACACACAGAGGGTTAGAGAGAGATAAAGACACAGAGAGATAGACACAATCATATACAGAGGGTTAGAGAGAGAGAGAGACAGAAAGAGAGACACAATCACACACAGAGGGTGAGAGAGAGAGAGAGAGAGAGAGAGAGAGAGAGAGAGAAAGAGAGAGAGACACAATCACACACAGAGGATTAGTGAGAGAGAAAGAGAGAGGGAGACACAATCACACACAGAGGGTTAGAGAGAAAGACACAATCACACACAGAGGGTTAGAGAGAGAGAGAAAGAGAGAGAGACACAATCACACACAGAGGGTTAGAGAAAGAGAGAGAGAGAGAGAGACACAATCACACACAGAGGGTTAGAAAGACACATAAGGGATGAGAGAGTCAGAGGGGGAGGAAGAGAGACAGAGAGATAAAGAGACCATGGGGGAGAACGACACATAAGGAGAGAGATGGATAGAGAGAGAGAGAGAGACAAGGGGGGGAAGAGGGGCCACTGCATTTTTAAGTAATAAAACAGCAGAGCTACAGAGAGTTCAGAAAGTGAGACTATAAATTAGTGTGGAGTGCAGAGGCAAGCTGCTAAGTTAGTGGTGTAAAGTTTGAGGAAACAAAATACAAAAATGATCCTTAAACTGCTGTAAAAGAGTAAAAAAAAAAGACTAAAACACATTCATTAAATTATAATTTTCACTAACAGAATCCCTTTCAGCGAAATCTAAGGTTGCAGAACTTACTTTAATAAAATGTGACTAAAACATTGCTCTTTCTGCATCTCTTCCTGCTCTGTAAGGAAGTGACAGTGGAACATTCCACTGCACTTAGAGGGGAAGTACAGAACTCTCTTTTTCACTTTAGCAAATCTGGCAGCTTCACAGGACAGCAAAAAAATAAATGAAAGTTGTTTTTTTCCGTTTTTGTTTTGTTTTATATGATTTAACATCCAGCCCCAACCCTAAGTTCCACTTACTAAGGCCTCTCACTGGATTGGGTCAGCCCAAATAGGACGGCCTCAAATAAGCATTTATGGGCCATGCAATGATCTTAACCACTTTCATTCAGTAGGTGGCGCAGCATTTTGTGTAATGGTGGGCAGACCTGCTTGTGCTTCTCCATTGCACAACATGTAACTGTGAGAAAAAAAAATGCTGGGGGAAAAAAATTGCAATTTTTTTCTTCAAGCCAATAAAAAATATATATATTTTTGCCCATATGAGAGGTGAAGCCAATCGGCCAATCGGATTGACTTCGCATTCTATTGGCTGATCGGAACAGCCAATAGAATGCGAGGTCAATCTGACTGGCTGATTGGATCAGCCAATCGGATTGAACTTCAATCCGATTGGCTGATTTAATCAGCCAATCTGATTTTTCCTACCTTAAATCCGATTGGCTGATAGAATCCTATCAGCCAATCGGAATTCGAGGGACGCCATCTTGGATGACGTCATTTAAAGGAACCTTCATTCGTCGTTAGTCCTTTGGCCGAGGAGGATGTTCCACGTCGGAGGTCTTAAAGATTAAGCCGCGGATGGATGAAGATAGAAGATTCAGCTTGGATGAAGACTTCTGCCGGATGGAGGACCTCTTCTGCCCCGATCGGATGAAGACTTCTGCCGGATGGAGGACCTCTTGTGCCCTGTTTCTTGGAGGACTTCGGCCTGGCTGGGTGAAGACGGCTCAAGGTAGGGTGATCTTCAGGAGGTTAGTGTTAGGTTTTTTTAAGGGGTGTTTGTGTGGGTTTTAGAGTAGGGGTATGTGGGTTGTGGGTTTTAATGTTGGGGGGGTATTGTATTTTTTTTTACAGGTAAAAGAGCTGATTACTTTGGGGCAATGCCCCGCAAAAAAAACCTTTAAAGGGCTGGTAAAAGAGCTGATTACTTTGGGGCAATACCCCGCAAAAGGCCCTTTTAAGGGCTATTTGTAATTTAGTATAGGGTAGGGAATTTTATTATTTTGGGGGGATTTTTTATTTTATTAGGGGGATTAGATTAGGTGTAATTAGTTTAAAATATTGTAATTTCTTTTTTATTTTCTGTAATTTAGTGGTTTTTTTTTTCGTAATTTAGTTTATTTAATTTAATTGTATTTAATTGTAGGTAGTTTAGGTAATTGATTTAATTATAGAGTAGTGTTAGGTGTAATTGTAACTTAGGTTAGGGTTTATTTTACAGGTATATATTGTATTTATTTTATCTAGGTAGTTATTAAATAGTTAATAACGTTTTAATAGCTATTGTACCTAGTTAAAATAAATACAAAGTTGCCTGTAAAATTAAAATAAATCCTAAAATAGCTATAATGTAACTATTAGTTATATTGTAGCTATATTAGGGTTTATTTTATAGGTAAGTATTTAGTTTTAAATAGGAATAATTTATTTAATTATAGTAATTTTATATAGATTTATTTAAATAATATTTAACTTAGGGGGGTGTTAGGGTTAGGGTTAGACTTAGGTTTAGGGGTTAATACAATTAGTATAGTGGCGGCGACGTTGGGGGCAGCAGATTAGGGGTTAATAATTGTAGGTAGGTGGCGGCGACATTGGGGGCGGCAGATTAGGGGTTAATAAATATAATGTAGGTGGCGGCGGTGTTAGGAGCAGCAGATTAGGGGTTCATAGGTATAATGTAGGTGGCGGCGGTGTCCGGAGCGGCAGATTAGGGGTTAATAGTATAATGCAGGTGGTGACGATGTCGGGGGCAGCAGATTAGGGGTAAATAAGTGTAAGATTAGGGGTGTTTAGACTCAGGGTTCATGTTAGGGTGTTAGGTGTATACTTAGAAAGTATTTTCACATAGGAAACAATGGGGCTGCGTTAAGAGCTGAACGCTGCTTTTTTGCAGGTGTTAGGTTTTTTTTCAGCCGTCTCAGCCCCATTGTTTCCTATGGGGAGATTGTGCATGAGCACGTTTTAGCCACCTTACCGCTACCGTAAGCAACGCTGGTATTACAGTGAGAAGTGGAGCTAAATTTGCTCAACGCTCACTTTTCTGAGGCTAACGCAGCCATTCAGAAAACTTGTAATACCAGCGTTGTCTTAAGTGAGCGCTGGAAAAAAAGTCTCGTTAGCAACGAACGGCTTTACCGACAAAACTCGTAATCTAGCAGACTGTTTGTGTATTTAACTTGAATATTGTAATAAAAAAACATAAAAAAAAATATTCAGCAGCATAAAAATAAATAATTAATAAATCATCATTCATTAATTTATTTTGAACAAAATATTTCATATCAATTACATCTAACCTACAATAAATGTATGAAGCCTGGGATCTGTAAGATGATCTTAAAGATTGTTAAACAAATGCAGTTTATCAGATAAAGGAATTAACACATTGCCAAGTGAACGTTGGTTTCAATAAGATATGAATAATGAAGAAACCATTTTGTCCTTATTTAGGCATGTTATGAGTAAATGAAGCAGGCTTTTGAAACATGAGATGATAGGTATATGTCTGTCTTAATCACCTCCTATTTTGTGCTCCTCACATTATCATAGCAAGAGGCTGTGTATATAAAGTGAGTGTGACATTACTGTTCTGTTGTCAGAGCCAAGCTGCTTACGGAATCAAAGACACGTGCTGTGCGCGCACCAAACATGAAGACCATGGTAAGACCCTGTGCCTAGTGCTCACATACAGAAATTAGACATATTATAAATATGATACACAGCATGGGAGAGAAATGTATTCATAAAAGTGCTCAGACTACAGCTATAGTAAACAATTGTGTATTATAAATGTTTACTGTGGCACACAAACTGCTACCAGTAGTTCAATGGCAGAACTAAATTCAATAAATTATGATAACACACTGACATGCAGGCACACACACACACACACATATACACACTTTAACAAACACAGTAATGCACAAAAACACACACATTTAACACATACATACACAAATCATACAAAAACACATAATACATACATACACACACTACAGAAACTACATACATATACACATACATAGACAAACAGAAACAAACATAATATATACAAACAAACAAAACATACATAAACACATAATTCATACACATGCACAAGAAACATACATAAACACATAATACATACATACACACACTACAGAAACTACATACATATACACATACACAGACAAACAGAAACAAACATAATAAATACATACACACACACATATATATATATATATATATATATATATATATATATATATATATATATATACAGTAAACACACACATATTACATGCATAGACACATATATAATATATTGACACATACTACATATGTACACAAAAAAAAGAAAACATACATAATATATTCACACAAATACTGATGCAAATAATACATACACACACTGGCACACACACACACACACATATAATACATATATATACAGACACACAAATAATCCATACAAACACAAACACACAGAAACACATACGATCATAATATATACATACACACATACACATACACAAATACACGTAGGCACACATATTAATTATACACACACTGAAACACACATAATACATACGCATATACACATACAAACACAGATACACATTATACATACACATGCACAGCCACAAATACACGCACACATATAGTACATAAATACAAAGACATTCATACACACATAATATATATACATATACACACACATACACATTTATACATACACACCTATGCACAGACAGATACTGACACACATAGTACACACACAAACAGAAACACACATAAAACATACACACATATGCACTGATGCATATAATACATACTCACACACATAATACATTCACTGGCACAAAGACACACATACATAAAAACACACAGACACACACATAATATATACACGCAAATGCACATACACACACTCTAAAACACATAGTACAAACACATGCATACACTGATGCACATAATACATACACAAACTCATAATACATACATATATACACACATACACAGAGAGACACACACATATTATATACATACACACACAAGATGCATACATACATAAACACACATAATACATGCATACAAACATAATACATACATATACACACACACAGTATATTCACAGACATAATACATACATAATATATACATACAAACCAACACATACCTAATACATATATACATACACATACACACTCACATAATACATACATACAATCACACACACAGCATTACACAGATACACACACATAGGCACTAGGGATGGGCGAATTTTTCTAAAAATTCTAAATTTCAAACGAATTTTGATTCATTTGTTCGTTCGAATCGAATTTCGAATGTTTATATAACATTCTAACCAGTGGCGTCACTAGGGGGGGGCGGGGGGGGCGGGCCGCACCCGGGTGACACCCTCCAGGGGGCAGCTCTAGGCATGAGCTTCCTAATTAATGCAGTGCAGTTTACATATTTTGTATGTGTGTGTCTGAGTTTTTGTGTGTCTCAGTGTTTTTGTGTGTGTGTTTTTGTGTGTGTGTCTGAGTGTGTTTCCGAGTGTTTGTGTGTGCATCTGAGTATGTTTTTAAGTGTGTCTGAGTGTTTGTATGTGTATTTGCCTGTGTTTTTGTGTGTGTCTGCTTTCTGGGGGGGGGGGTGACACCATGACTTACCGCACCAGGTGACACCAACCCTAGTGACGCCACTGATTCTAACATTCTATTTTCGAATTTTCGCTTTCGAATTTTTCAATAAAATTCGAAAATATTCGAAATGTATTCATTTCATTTTGAAATGTAATATTCGAATTTGAATGTGACATTCAAATTCGAAATAGTATTTCTAGTCTAAAACTGTGTTTAATAAATGTAATATTCAAATTTGAATGTTACATTTGAATGTCACATTCGAATTTGAAATATTATTTCTAGTCTAAAACTGTGTTTTAAATGTAATATTCAAATTTAAATGTGACATTCGAATTCGAATGTCACATTCAAATTCAAAATAGTATTTCTAGTCTAATACTGTTTTTTAAATGTAATATTCGAATTTGAATATGACATTCGAATTTGAATGTGACATTCAAATTCGAAATAGTATTTCTAGTATACAACTGTGTTTAATAAATGTGATATTCGATTCGAATGTGATATTCGATTTGAATGTGACATTCAAATTCGAAATAGTATTTCTAGTCTAATACTGTATTTTATAAATGTAATATTCAAATTCGAATGTGATATTCGATTCAAATGTGATATACGATTCGAATGTGACATTCGAATTCGAAATAGTGTTTCTAGTCTTCAATTGTGTTTTATAAATGTAATATTCAAATTCGAAAGTGACATTCGAATTCGAATGTGACATTCAAATTCGAATGTGACATTCAAATTCATATGTGACATTCAAATTCATATGTGACATTCAAAAACTGTAAATAACATTTGAAAATTGAATTTTTAAGAATATTCGTTCTTATTAACATTCTATTATGTAAATCGAATTTCTACAATAACATTCGTTCTAACATTCTAATTCGAATATAAACACATTCGCCCATCCCTAATAGGCACACACAATTGCCCCTATTCCAATCAGTTTAAATTCACACAAGCAAACATTGTATAGCAACTTGTTTGAAATGTTATTATAATTAATAAGAAGAACCACCGGTTGTGTTAGACAATACCATGATCTGGTTAAACACATGAGAATCAGACACATAGATAAGAATCAGACATATCACAGGTTTAAATTGAAGTTTCATATGGATTTTCAGGTAACCTTTATGGAAGATACAGCTATGACATTCAAATTTGAAATAGTATTTCTAGTTTACAACTGTGTTTAATAAATGTGATATTCGATTTGAATGTGATATTCGATTAGAATGTGACATTCAAATTCGAAATAGTGTTTCTAGTCTTCAATTGTGTTTTATAAATGTAATATTCGAATTCGAATGTGACATTCGAAAACTGTAAATAACATTTGAAAATCACATTTTTAAGAATATTCGTTCTTATCAACATTCTATTATGTAAATCGAATTTCTACCATGATCTGGTTAAACACATGAAAAACATACACATAGATAAGAATCAGACATATCACAGGTTTAAATTGAAGTTTCATATGAATTAAAAACTACATACATATACACATACATAGACAAACAGAAACAAACATAATAAATACAAACAAACAAAACATACATAAACACATAATACAAACACATGCACAAAAAACATACATAAACATATAATACATACACACGCACAAGAAACATACATAAACACATAATACATACATACACACACTACAGAAACTACATACATATACACATACACAGACAAACAGAAACAAACATAATAAATACATACACACACACATATATATATATATATATATATATATATATATATATATATATACAGTAAACACACACATATTACATGCATAGACACATATATAATATATTGACACATACTACATATGTACACACAAAAAAAGAAAACATACATAATATATTCACACAAATACTGATGCAAATAATACATACACACACTGGCACACACACACACACACAGGCACACACACATATAATACATATATATACAGACACACAAATAATCCATACAAACACACACACACAGAAACACATACGATCATAATATATACATACACACATACACATACACAAATACACGTAGGCACACATATTAATTATACACACACTGAAACACACATAATACATACACATATACACATACAAACACAGATACACATTATACAAACACATGCACAGCCACAAATACACGCACACATATAGTACATAAATACAAAGACACTCATACACACATAATAGATATACATATACACACACATACAAATTTATACATACACACGTACGCACAGACAGATACTGACACACAGTACACACACAAACAGAAACACACATAAAACATACACACATATGCACTGATGCATATAATACATACTCACACACATAAAACATTCACTGGCACAAAGACACACATACATAAAACACACAGACACACACATAATACATACATACACATAATATATACACGCAAAGGCACATACACACACTCTAAAACACATAGTACAAGCACATGCATACACTGATGCGCATAATACATACACAAACTCATAATACATACATATATACAGACATACACAGAGAGACACATACATATTATATACATACACACACAAGATGCATACATACATAAACACACATAATACATGCATACAAACATAATACATACATATAAACACACACAGTATATTCACAGACATACATAATATATACATACAAACCAACACATACCTATAACATATATACATACACACTCACATAATACATACATACAATCACACACACAGCAATACACAGATACGAATGTTTAGCTATGTATTCATTCAATTTTTAAATGTAATATTCAAATTTGAATGTGACATTCAAATTCGAAATAGTATTTCTAGTCTAAAACTGCGTTAAATAAATATAATATTCAAATTTGAATGTTACATTTGAATGTCACATTCGAATTTGAAATATTATTTCTAGTCTAATACTGTGTTTTAAATGTAATTTTCGAATTTGAATGTGACATTCGAATTTGAATGTCACATTAAAATTCGAAATAGTATTTCTAGTCTAATACTGTATTTTATAAAAGTAATATTCAAATTCGAATGTGATATTCGATTCAAATGTGATATACGATTCGAATGTGACATTCAAATTCGAAATAGTGTTTCTAGTCTTCAATTGTGTTTTATAAATGTAATATTCAAATTCGAAAGTGACATTCGAATTCGAATGTGACATTCAAATTCGAATGTGACATTCAAATTCATATGTGACATTCAAATTCATATGTGACATTCAAAAACTGTAAATAACATTTGAAAATTGAATTTTTAAGAATATTCGTTCTTATTAACATTCTATTATGTAAATCGAATTTCTACAATAACATTTGTTCTAACATTCGAATTCGAATATAAACACATTCGCCCATCCCTAATAGGCACACACAATTGCCCCTATTCCAATCAGTTTAAATTCACACAAGCAAACATTGTATAGCAACTTGTTTGAAATGTTATTATAATTAATAAGAAGAACCACAGGTTGTGTTAGATAATACCATGATCTGGTTAAACACATGAGAATCAGACACATAGATAAGAATCAGACATATCACAGGTTTAAATTGAAGTTTCATATGGATTTTCAGGTAACCTTAATGGAAGATACAGCTATGACATTCAAATTCGAAATAGTATTTCTAGTCTAATACTCGGCTAGATTTGGAGTTTTGTCGGTAACGACCCGAAAAACTAATGCCGGCTTTTTTCTGGCCGCACCATAAAAATAACTCCATACCCCCCAACTGTCCCGATTTTCGCGGGACAGTCCCGATTTTAGTGGTCTGTCCCTCTGTCCCGAGTTGCTAGCCATCTGTCCCGATTTGGCCCAGGCATTTAAAAAAAAAAAAAAAAAAATTTTTTTTTTTTTTTTTTTTTTTTTTTAAATTCTATTGGGTCCATAATCAGAAGCAGCTGGCTTTGCTTTCACAGGGTCAGATACCTGTTATATTCCCTGCGGAAAAGGAATGGTGTGTGGGTTAAGCAGGAGTAAGAAGGCTGTATACACTCTGACCACGGGTAATGGTGACCTCTCTAAACTACCTCTGGTAATGATGATATCTAACCCCTGGTGATAATACTAGCATGCCTTCAGTTTTATACAATGAGCAGTGCTAATACCAGGGTAACAAACAGTGTAACGAGCAGTGGCAGCCGCAGACTGCCAGCTAATGTGCTTGCCAACCCCAGGACCCCATACAATGAATTACAGATACCCATATATGATGTAGTGTGTGTGTCTATCTGTATCCATAACTGTGTGTGTGTATCTGTATGTATAAGTTTATGCTATGTAGTGTGTGTGTCTGCATGTATAAATGTAAGCTATGTAGTGTGTGTATGTATATCTGCATGTATAAGTGTGTATCTGCATGTATAAGTGTATGCTATGTAGTGTGTGTATCTGTATGTATAAGTGTATACTATGTAGTGTCTGTGTATCTGCATGTATAAGTGTATGCTGCATGTGTAAGTGTATGCTATGTAGTGTGTGTGTATCTGCATGTGTAAGTGTATGCTATGTAGTGTGTATGTATCTGCATGTATAAGTGTATGCTATGTAGTGTGTGTGTATCTGCATGTATAAGTGTATGCTGCATGTATAAGTGTATGCTATGTAGTGTGTGTGTGTCTGCATGTATAAGTGTATACTATGTAGTGTCTGTGTATCTGCATGTATAAGTGTATGCTGCATGTATAAGTGTATGCTATGTAGTGTGTGTGTATCTGCATGTGTAAGTGTATGCTATGTAGTGTGTGTATCTGCATGTATAAGTGTATGCTATGTAGTGTGTGTGTATCTGCATGTATAAGTGTATGCTATGTAGTGTGTGTGTGTCTGCATGTATAAGTGTATACTATGTAGTGTCTGTGTATCTGCATGTATAAGTGTATGCTGCATGTATAAGTGTATGCTATGTAGTGTGTGTGTATCGGCATGTATAAGTGTATATCTGCATGTAAAAGTGTATGCTATGTAGTGTTTGTGTGTATCTGTATGTATAAGTGTATGCTATGTAGTGTGTGTATGCATGTATAAGTGTATGCTATGTAGTGTGTGTGTATCTGCATGTATAAGTGTATGCTATGTAGTGTGTGTGTATCTGCATGTATAAGTGTATGCTATGTAGTGTGTGTGTATCTGCCTGTATAAGTGTATGCTATGTAGTGTGTGTGTATCTGCCTGTATAAGTGTATGCTATGTAGTGTGTGTGTGTGTGTGTATCTGCATGTGTAAGTGTATGCTATGTAGTGTGTGTGTATCTGCATGTATAAGTGTATGCTATGTAGTGTGTGTGTGTATCTGCATGTGTAAGTGTATGCTATGTAGTGTGTGTGTATCTGCATGTGTAAGTGTATGCTATGTAGCGTGCTACTGTGCATTTTTGCTGACTTTAAAGGCCAGAATCTAGAATATTAATGGGGAATGCAGAGAGTAGTTTTAAATAATTTATTAATAAATGTGCAATTAAGATAAAAATATTAAGCAATGTCTTTGCAAAGGCTAATTAAATACAGCGCTCACATAGCCATACCAGTGGTTTGAGCTTGTGTTTGATTTGCTGCCTAAGTGTATTAAAATCTATGACTTTATTTAGAATTTTATTTTTATTACTTTGGTCTTATGATTTTTTTAAGCCCTGCCCACCACATTTCAATTTTTTTTGCCAGGGGGGGGGGGGGGGGGTGTCCCTCTTTTGAATTTAGAAATGTTGGGAGGTATGTAACTCTGGTATTGAGAGTCCACAGAATGGCTGCGTTAGGCTCCAAAAAAGGAGCGTAGAGCATTTTTAACGCAGCTTCAACTCTCAATACCAGAGTTGCTTACGCAAGCGGCCAGCCTCAAAAACGTGCTCGTGCACGATTCCCCCATAGGAAACAATGGGGCTGTTTGAGCTGGAAAAAAAACTAACACCTGCAAAAAAGCCGCGTTCAGCTCTTAACGCAGCCCCATTGTTTGCTATGGGGAAACACTTCCTACGTCTGCACTTAACACCCTAACATGTACCATGAGTCTAAACACCCCTAACCTTACACTTATTAACCCCTAATCTGCTGCCCCCGCTATCGCTGACACCTGCATTTTATTTTTAACCCCTAATCTGCCGCTCCGTAAACCGCCGCTACTTACATTATCCTTATGTACCCCTAATCTGCTGCCCCTAACACCGCCGACCCCTATATTATATTTATTAACCCCTAACCTGCCCCCCACAACGTCGCAGCCAGCTACCTACAATAATTAACCCCTAATCTGCCGAGCGGACCTGAGCGCTACTATAATAAAGTTATTAACCCCTAATCCGCCTCACTAACCCTATAATAAATAGTATTAACCCCTAATCTGCCCTCCCTAACATCGCCGACACCTAACTTCAAACATTAACCCCTAATCTGCCGACCGGAGCTCACCGCTATTCTAATAAATGTATTAACCCCTAAAGCTAAGTCTAACCCTAACACTAACACCCCCCTAAATTAAATATAATTTTAATCTAACTAAATTAATTAACTCTTATTAAATAAATTATTCCTATTTAAAGCTAAATACTTACCTGTAAAATAAATCCTAATATAGCTACAATATAAATTATAATTATATTATAGCTATTTTAGGATTAATATTTATTTTACAGGCAACTTTGTAATATCAGCCAATCAGAATCAAGATCAATCCGATTGGCTGATCCAATCAGCCAATCAGATTGAGCTCGCATTCTATTGGCTGATCGGAACAGCCAATATAATGCGAGCTCAATCTGATTGGCTGATTGGATCAGCCAATCGGATTGATCTTGATTCTGATTGGCTGATTCCATCAGCCAATCAGAATATTCCTACCTTAATTCCGATTGGCTGATAGAATCCTATCAGCCAATCGGAATTTGAGGGATGCCATCTTGGATGACGTCCCTTAAAGGAACCGTCATTCTTCAGTTGGACGTCGCCGGATGAAGATGGGTCCGAGTCGGAGGTCTTCAGGATGGAGCCGGTCCTCATCGGATGAAGATAGAAGATGCCGCTTGGAAGATGATGGTTGTCGGTCCGGATCTACTCTTCTTCCCGGATAGGATGAAGACTTTGGAGCCTCTTCTGGACCTCTTCAGCCACCGGATGATGGATGTCTAGCCCCCGCTTGGGTTGGATGAAGATTTTGGAGCCAGGACGGATCGGTGATACCTGGTGAGGTGAAGACAAGGTAGGATGATCTTCAGGGGCTTAGTGTTAGGTTTATTTAAGGGGGGTTTGGGTTAGATTAGGGGTATGTGGGTGGTGGGTTGTAATGTTGGGGGGGGGGTATTGTATGGTTTTTTTTACAGGAAAAAGAGCTGAACTTTTTGGGGCATGCCCCGCAAAGGGCCCTGTTCAAGGCTGGTAAGGTAAAAGAGCTTTGAACTTTAGTAATTTAGAATAGGGTAGGGCATTTTTTTATTTTGGGGGTCTTATGGGTTATTTTATTAGGGGGCTTAGAGTAGGTGTAATTAGTTTTAAATTGTTGTAATATTTTTCTTATGTTTGTAAATATTTTTTTATTTTTTGTAACTTAGTTCTTTTTTATTTTTTGTACTTTAGTTAGTTTATTTAAATGTATTTTTTTGTAGGTATTGTATTTAATTAATGTATTGATAGTGTAGTGTTAGGTTTAATTGTAGGTAATTGTAGGTATTTTATTTAATTAATTTAATGATAGTATAGTGTTAGGTTTAATTGTAACTTAGGTTAGGATTTATTTTACAGGTAATTTTGTAATTATTTTAACTAGGTAACTATTAAATAGTTCTTAACTATTTTATAGCTATTGTACCTGGTTAAAATAATTACAAAGTTGCCTGTAAAATAAATATTAATCCTAAAATAGCTACAATGTAATTATAATTTATATTGTAGCTATATTAGGGTTTATTTTACAGGTAAGTATTTAGCTTTAAATAGGAAAAATGTATTTAATAAGAGTTAATTTATTTCGTTAGAATAAAATTATATTTAACTTAGGGGGGTGTTAGTGTTAGGGTTAGACTTAGCTTTAGGGGTTAATACATTTATTAGAATAGCGGTGAGCTCTGGTCGGCAGATTAGGGGTTAATAATTGAAGTTAGGTGTCGGCGATGTTAGGGAGGGCAGATTAGGGGTTAATACTATTTATTATAGGGTTAGTGAGGCGGATTAGGGTTTAATAACTTTATTATAGTAGCGCTCAGGTCCGCTCGGCAGATTAGGGGTTAATAAGTGTAGGCAGGTGGAGGCGACTTTGAGGGGGGCAGATTAGGGGTTAATAAATATAATATAGGGGTCGGCGGTGTTAGGGGCAGCAGATTAGGGGTACATAAGTATAACGTAGGTGGCGGGGCTTTGCGGTCGGCAGATTAGGGGTTAATTATTGTAGGCAGGTGGCGGCGACGTTGTGGGGGGCAGGTTAGGGGTTAATAAATATAATATAGGGGTCGGCGGTGTTAGGGGCAGCAGATTAGGGGTACATAAGTATAACGTAGGTGGCGGTCGGCAGATTAGGGGTTAAAAAAATTTAATCGAGTGGCGGCGATGTGGGGGGACCTCGGTTTAGAGGTACATAGGTAGTTTATGGGTGTTAGTGTACTTTAGAGTACAGTAGTTAAGAGCTTTAGAAACCGGCGTTAGCCCAGAAAGCTCTTAACTACTGACTTTTTTCCTGCGGCTGGAGTTTTGTCGTTAGATGTTTAACGCTCACTTCAGAAACGACTCTAAATACCGGAGTTAGAAAGATCCCATTGAAAAGATAGGATACGCAATTGACGTAAGGGGATCTGCGGTATGGAAAAGTCGCGGCTGAAAAGTGAGCGTTAGACCCTATTTTGAGTGACTCCAAATACCGGCGGTAGCCTAAAACCAGCGTTAGGAGCCTCTAACGCTGGTTTTCACGGCTACCGCCAAACTCCAAATCTAGGTCACTGTGTTTTATAAATGTAATATTCAAATTCGAAATAGTGTTTCTAGTTTTCAATTGTGTTTTATAAATGTAATATTCGAATTTGAATGTGACATTCGAAAACTGTAAATAACATTCGAAAATCTAATTTTTAAGAATATTCGTTCTTATCAACATTCTATTATGTAAATCGAATTTCTACCATGATCTGGTTAAACACATGAAAAACATACACATAGATAAGAATCAGACATATCACAGGTTTAAATTGAAGTTTCATATGAATTTTCAGGTAACCTTTTAGATAGATACAGCTATGACATTCAAAAATTCGAAATAGTATTTCTAGTTTACAACTGTGTTTAATAAATGTGATATTCGATTTGAATGTGATATTCGATTTGAATGTGTTGTTCGTATTCGAAATATAAACACATTTGCCCATCCCTAATAGGCACACACAATGGGCCCTATTCCAATCAGTTTAAATTCACACAAGCAAACATTGTATAGCAACTTGTTTGAAATGTTATTATAATTAATAAGAAGAACCACAGGTTGTGTTAGACAATACCATGATCTGGTTAAACACATGAGAATCAGACACATAGATAAGAATCAGACATTAGTGATGTCCCGAACTGTTAGCCGGTGAACGGTTCACTGCAAACATAGCTTGTTCGCGTTCCCCGCCGCGGGCGAACATATGCGATGTTCGATCCGCCCCCCATTAGTCAACATTGAGTAAACTTTGACCCTGTATCTCACAGTCTGCAGACACATTACAGCCAATCAGCAGCAAACACTCCCTTCCAGACCCTCCCAGGTCCCGGGCAGCAGCCATTTTAGAATCATTGTGATGCAGCTTTTGAAGAGAGAGGAGGTTTATTGTTGCAGCTCCTGATTTTATAGGGAAATTGATAGCTAGGCTAGTCTATTCACTACAGTCCTGAAGGACTCATCTGATCTCTGCTGTAAGGACAGCACCACAAAAAGCCCTTTTCAGGGCTAAATGTTTTTTTGTTTTGTTTTTTGCATAGGGCTAGAACTCCAGTCGTTTTTTTTTTTTGCATTTGCCTGCCTGCCACCAGCCTGTGTGTGAGCCTCACAGCATATATTGTGCCAACTTGCTCACTGCCACCACTCATATCTGGTGGTTTTACATTATTTTACATTAAAAAAAAAAAAAAACTTTTACATTAGTTTGCTAATTGCAAGTTTAATCTAATTTTATTTTCCATCAGGCCTGTGTGCCAGGCCTACAGCAAGCATATACTGTTATTAATTGCTCTGTGCGACCACTCACACCTGGTGGTTTAACATTATTTTAAATTAAAAAAAACAAAAACTTTTACATTAGTTTGCTAATTGCAAGTTTAATCTAATTTCATTTACCATCAGGCCTGTGTGCCAGGCCAACAGCAAGCATATACTGTGATTAATTGCTCTGTGCAACCACTCATACCTGTTGGTTTAACATTATTTAAAAAAAAAAAAAAAAAAAAAAAAAAAAACTTTTACATTAGTTTGCTAATTGCAAGTTTAATCTAATTTCATTTTCCATCAGGCCTGTGTGCCAGGCCCACTGCAAGCATATACTGTGATTAATTGCTCTGTGCAACCACTCATATTGCAAACAATTTAGGAATCTTAGGGGATTTAGGCCATTTATGGGTTAAAAGCAGACTCTGTATCAACTACGTAATTTTCCATGGGAGTTTTGACATGGATCCCCCTCCAGCATGCCACAGTCCATGTGTTAGTACCCTTGAAACAACTTTTCCATCACTACTGTGGCCAGAAAGAGTCCTTGTGGGTTTTAAAGTTCGCCTGCTTATTGAAGTCAATGGCAGTTCGCGCGGTTCGCCGGTTCGTGAACAATAGCGGAAGTTCGAGTCCGCCGTTCGCGAACCGAAATTTTTAGGTTCGCGACATCACTATCAGACATATCACAGGTTTAAATAAAAGTTTCATATGGATTTTCAGGTAACCTTTTAGGAAGATACAGCTGAAGTAAAGGGAAAATATTAGCAATTGCTAATTAAGTCATTATAATAACTGCCTATTGTATATAAATGCAGGTATTTCACTTAAACAATCATATGTTGTGTTTGCAACAATATTTGTTACAGTTTTATACATATGGTGCTGAAGACACAAGCATTCTCCTGAACTTACCACAGTATGCTCTTTTAGAAAAGCTCACATTTGATATAAGTAGTAAGGGGTTGGTTACAGTTTTGCACTTTTTTTCGACTGATAACAATTTCTGAATAGACAATTAGTGAAACAGGATGTTTCACTACAAAAGCGTGCACGTCTAGCACTCTACAGCTCAGACTAGAAGGCTGAACTACACAGTTAGAATTAAAATATAACTTTTATTGTTATAAAATTAAAATTGCCTATCAAGCAAAAAACAAAAAACACACTCAAATATTTAAAACCAAATGATAGACAGAACTGACAAGTAATATGATATTATGATGTCAAAGTATACGACATCAGATTAATTAATGTATTCCAATGTTTAGTTGTCTGTATGGACAATTATCAGTATGACAGTGTTACAAAGTCAATATAATGTGATTAGGTTCAATACCTTGTAAATCATAATTTATAATCCATACATTATATAGGTTATTTCCCCATGGGTAATATGTATATGGTTATGCCAACTATATCTCTTTCTCACAGTGATATACTTATAACCAGACTAGTAACACTATACCAATCAATCTTATAACCTGTATGTTACAGGGATTGGTTTAATAATAAAACTGATTGCTGTGTACAAATTGTCAAAAAATTATCATTATAATATTATCCAAATACTGTGTGACCAAGTATTACTGCACAAGAAAACACACAATTATGGTCTAGAGTATGTGTGGTTAGGTAATATCCGTTATTAATGATGATTCTTAGGACACAAATATACTAGTTGATATATTATTGTTCTGGTGTCTGTTAATTTTAACAGCTCATGAACTGATTTTACATTAATAAATGTTGTCCTACAGTTGTCAGTACTATAGTTCAGACTGGATTAATAGCAGTGTATCTCTTCAAACAAGGTTCGGAGATTAATGTGCAAATAATGATTATTCTCGTTCTACTCCTAAGGTTGTATATTACTGTACCAATATTACTGTGATTGAAATACAACCTGGGAGATTAGAGGGTTAATGCACATCCAGTAAGTTACATACTATGTACTGTTGAGTTATCAATATAGGGGTTAATATCCTTAATTATATCTGGAATTAAATATTTCTAATAACCCCTAAGGAGTGTTAAAGAGTCATGTGTAACACCTTGGTTGCTTATGTTATAAAGTACAGTTATCCTTGTCAGGAGCAATGTTATCAACTTATGTGTGACAATTCTTAAATAAAATGCCCTGGTTTCTATTTTATATCTCACTAAGATGTCAAACGTGTCATCACATCAAGGTGTAAAAGGATGAAAACTGATATAATATTATATGTAGTAGTTGATACTAACAGACCCGTCTTCTATACTATGTATATCTCTCACTTTATCAGTTTTGCTATAATAACAACTTATGGATTTTAGGGTTAATATATATGAAGTGTGTTATATACTTAACGTTCCCTAGGTTGAGAGTATAGACGTTAGTATACCTAAGGTATACCTGAGGTTAAATATTCATATTGGCTTCTAAGGAGTGTTAAAGACAGGGATAGGCACAGACAAAGGCTGTGGCGGACATTTTCCAAAGTACAGACCTTAGTGAAGGACACCAAGGTACATTTGAAATTAAAAACATTATTATATAGCTCTGGGTGTTATTATACTGATGCAGGTACCACTGATCCTATAACCAGCCCTCCTCTGGCTAAACCCATGTGCCAGTGTCACTACTGTGTCATTATATAGCTCTGGGTGTTATTATACTGATGCAGATACCACTGATCCTATAACCAGCCCTCCTCTGGCTATACCCATGTGCCAGTGTCACTACTGTGTCATTATATAGTGCAGATACCACTGATCCTTTAACCAGCCCTCCTCTGGCTATACCCATGTGCCAGTGTCACTACTGTGTCATTATATAGTGCTGGGTGTTATTATACTGATGCAGATACCACTGATCCTATAACCAGCCCTCCTCTGGCTATACCCATGTGCCAGTGTCACTACTGTGTCATTATATAGTGCTGGGTGTTATTATACTGATGCAGATACCACTGATCCTATAACCAGCCCTCCTCTGCCTATACCCATGTGCCAGTGTCACTACTGTGTCATTATATAGTGCTGGGTGTTATTATACTGATGCAGATACCACTGATCCTATAACCAGCCCTCCTCTGGCTATACTCATGTGCCAGTATCACTACTGTGTCATTATATAGTGCTGGTTGTTATTATACTGATGCAGATACTACTGATCCTATAACCAGTCCCCCTCTTGCTATACCCATGTGCCAGTGTCACTACTGTGTCATTATATAGTGCTGGGTGTTATTATACAGATGCAGATACCACTGATCCTATAACCAGCCCTCATCTTGCTATAAACATGAGCCAGTGTCACTACTGTGTCATTATATAGTGCTGGGTGTTATTATACTGATGCAGATACCACTGACCCTATAACCAGCCCTTGTCTGGCTATACGCATGTGCCAGTGTCACTACTGTGTCATTATATAGCTCTGGGTGTTATTATACTGATGCAGATACCACTGATCCTATAACCAGCCCTCCTCTGGCTATACCCATGTGCCAGTGTCACTACTGTGTCATTATATAGTGCTAGGTGTTATTATACTGATGCAGATACCACTGATCCTTTAACCAGCCCTCCTCTGGCTATACCCATGTGCCAGTGTCACTACTGTGTTGTTATATAGAGCTGGGTGTTATTATACTGATGCAGATACCACTAATCCTATAACCAGCCCTCCTCTGGCTATACACATGTGCCAGTGTCACTACTGTGTCATTATATAGTGCTGGGTGTTATTATACTGATGCAGATACCACTGACCCTATAACCAGCCCTTGTCTGGCTATACCCATGTGCCAGTGTCACTACTGTGTCATTATATAGCTCTGGGTGTTATTATACTGATGCAGATACCACTAATCCTATAACCAGCCCTCCTCTGGCTATACCCATGTGCCAGTGTCACTACTGTGTCATTATATAGCGCTGGGTGTTATTATACTGATGCAGATACTACTGATCCTATAACCAGCCCTCCTCTGGCTATACCCATGAGCCAGTGTCACTACTGTGTCATTATATAGTGCTGGGTGTTATTATACAGATGCAGATACCACTGATCCTATAACCAGCCCTCATCTTGCTATACACATGAGCCAGTGTCACTACTGTGTCATTATATAGTGCTGGGTGTTATTATACTGATGCAGATACCACTGACCCTATAACCAGCCCTTGTCTGGCTATACGCATGTGCCAGTGTCACTACTGTGTCATTATATAGCTCTGGGTGTTATTATACTGATGCAGATACCACTGATCCTATAACCAGCCCTCCTCTGGCTATACCCATGTGCCAGTGTCACTACTGTGTCATTATATAGTGCTAGGTGTTATTATACTGATGCAGATACCACTGATCCTTTAACCAGCCCTCCTCTGGCTATACCCATGTGCCAGTGTCACTACTGTGTTGTTATATAGAGCTGGGTGTTATTATACTGATGCAGATACCACTAATCCTATAACCAGCCCTCCTCTGGCTATACACATGTGCCAGTGTCACTACTGTGTCATTATATAGTGCTGGGTGTTATTATACTGATGCAGATACCACTGACCCTATAACCAGCCCTTGTCTGGCTATACCCATGTGCCAGTGTCACTACTGTGTCATTATATAGCTCTGGGTGTTATTATACTGATGCAGATACCACTAATCCTATAACCAGCCCTCCTCTGGCTATACCCATGTGCCAGTGTCACTACTGTGTCATTATATAGCGCTGGGTGTTATTATACTGATGCAGATACTACTGATCCTATAACCAGCCCTCCTCTGGCTATACCCATGAGCCAGTGTCACTACTGTGTCATTATATAGTGCTGGGTGTTATTATACTGATGCAGATTCCACTAATCCTATAACCAGCCCTCCTCTGGCTATACCCATGTGCCAGTGTCACTACTGTGTCATTATATAGTGCTTGGTGTTATTATACTGATGCAGATACTACTGATCCTATAACCAGCCCTCCTCTGGCTATACCCATGTGCCAGTGTCACTACTGTGTCATTATATAGTGCTAGGTGTTATTATACTGATGCAGATACCACTGATCCTATAACCAGCCCTCCTCTGGCTATACCCATGAGCCAGTGCCACTACTGTGTCATTATATAGCGCTGGGTGTTATTATACTGATGCAGATACCACTGATTCTATAACCAGCCCTCCTCTGGCTGTACCCATGTGCCAGTGTCACTACTGTGTCATTATATAATGCTTGGTGTTATTATACTGATGCAGATACCATTGATTCTATAACCAGCCCTCCTCTGGCTGTACCCATGTGCCAGTGTCACTACTGTGTCATTATATAGTGCTGGCTGTTATTATACTGATGCAGATACCACTAATCCTATAACCATCCCTCCTCTGGCTATACGCATGTGCCAGTGTCACTACTGTGTCATTATATAGTGCTTGGTGTTATTATTCAGATGCAGATACCACTGATTCTATAACCAGCCCTCCTCTGGCTGTACCCATGTGCCAGTGTCACTACTCACTGTGTCATTATATAGCGCTGGGTGTTATTATACTGATGCAGATACCACTGACCCTATAACCAGCCCTTGTCTGGCTATACGCATGTGCCAGTGTCACTACTGTGTCTTTGTATAGAGCTGGGTGTTATTATTCAGATGCAGATACACATCCAGTATTTCACTCAGGCTTTAGTTATTCCATAACTTATCACCCAATATCGCTAGCAGTTTCTTGACAAGCCACTAACTTTATTCACACTACATATTTTTTTTTTATTCCTATTATTTATTCAGAAAGAAAAGATATACTTAGGTTGTGGCGGACACTCCAAGGGCTAGTCACGGACACCATCGGTATAGATTCTCCACAGTGCGGTTACTGTTACAATTTAAAATGCGATCCATTTATAAATAAAATGTTCACTTTATCCCTTCCCTTGTTTGGATACTTAGTATTAATCTATGTACTTGAATAGTGTTATTATCCGTTATTGCTACAGTTGTATTTTAATTAATACAAATTGTTATAATGTGTCACACATATCTACTACTGATATACAGTGTGCAGATGCAGTTATAAATTGGCCAGTGTCCACCACAGTTTAAGTTTCTAAGTATTTAGTTATCAACAGTCTAACATTGGATTCAAGTCGTTCTATCTCAAGATTAATTTAAAATAATCTCCTCCACACTAACTTAAAATTATCTCCTCCACATCTCCTCCAGTGGGAGCTCAATACCAACGAGCATGGAGGGGTTGTTAAGAGATATACATAAAACAATGCTAAGACAAGATAAAACATGGTGGAATCGCCACTTCTTCGAAAAATATATAGAAAGAAAGCTCATCCCTAGAGGGTTACGCATCCAATTGTTTCCAGCATTCGAATTTAAGGAAGAAGCACTCACTATTGAATGGGAAGAAGCCCTTAAAGAATGCTCAAACAAACTAATGAATATCTTAATCAAGCATGATCGCTCACAATATGAAACATTGGAAACCAAAATCAAGGAACAAAATGAAGCTCTGAAAAAATTAGAAAACAATCCAGAATTTGAACAAATGTACAGAACATTCCAAAAAGAACTGGATAAATATGAAGCAGAATTGAAAATTACAAAACAAACTAAATTGAATAGGGATGTTCAAGATTTTGCTCAAAATAAAGTGTATAAATGGAGAAATAGAGGCTTCTTTAAGAACCCCACGAGACACCCCAAAGTAACATTAATTCAGAGTGATGTCTCCGATACGGACGGAGAAGAAGGCAGTACCACCACTGAAGCAACACCAACTAATAGAACCCCCATGGTGCTAGCCCCCCCCCGATCTTCTAGTAGAAATAAAAGAAAGGATTTTTTGGACTCAGGCAAAAGAGAAGAGGAACCAGGAGGGGAAGGGTGAAAAAACAAAAGGCCGGGGGGGGGCGGAGCCAACTGGCACTGCAGCTAGACGCACTTCTCAGAAGCTCCTAAAATATCTCAATATTTTCAAGGATTTCAGGGGTGTTTGGTCCTTTTACAGCCTTTTTTCTGAGACCTATTAGGTGTACTATAGTTCTGCTACTAAAGAAATGGTTTGGAGGTGCTAGATACACATGAAGGACCCTGTTCTCTAGCTCTGCCCGCTACATCGCATTTACAGCAGTTATGGCGGCTCTCCTTTACAGACAGATACAGGAGCTGCTGGATAGTCACAGCGAAGCTCTCTTGCAAGCAGTATCTGAAGCTTTTAATCCCCTCATTGCTCATAATACTCTCTCATCTACCCTGGCCGACTGTGAGGAGAAGTGCCTGGACAACACAGATGACCCGCGAGAGCCGCCATGTTTGCTTACAAATGAGGAGCACGCTACACGGCCTCAAGAAACAATAGGCTTAGAGGAGCGGAGAGCCGAGATTGCGCAGATCTCTACTGTCGAGTGGCACAACCTTCAGTTCAAAGCGCTCAATCTGAAAGAAGCACCGCTAATTACCCGCACTCCAAAAAGGATTCTAGGTGAGTCCCAGAACAGCTACGATGATAATGAGGCCCTTTACATGCCTCCACACTTAGACCTGTTAAATGGGCTAGCGCAGCACATTGGAATGAAGAGCCCGCTAAGCCTCCCTTGCCTCTATAAGTGGAACAGTCAGTTGAGATACCCCAAGCCTAGTCATCTCTGGCTCCTGGCCAGAGGCATTCTAGCATCGGTCCAACAACACTGCTGCTACTACCGCTACGCACATTTGTTGAAGCTACAGTGGGACCCCGGGGGTTTCGTCCTCTTTCTTCTCCATGGGATAATTGGTGACGCACTTGGGACATATCTGAACTATATAACTATGATGCGTATATAGCCGCCCAAACTAAACTGGAGAGATTACATGTGACACTAGCTATGCTATCGCAAATGTGTAAGAATTGTCTCAGAGCCTTTTTTCAGTACAGCATAGCAACCTTTTGTTTGGTCCTCAATATTGTCCCCATTACTATGTTGCTACAGTTATCGCATTTGGACACAGACACACTATTTTGCAGGTTTTTTTTTTTATGCATCTTACACACCATTATATTTTGCTGACACGCTGCACTTTGTTTTAATAAATACTAGTTAAATTATCTTGTGGGATGACAACACTATCTGTAAGCTCTGGTAATGGAAAGGGATGAGAAGGCTTCTCTAGCACAGGGCAGCTCCATTTCACTTACACAGCTCTGTTTTATGTGTAAATTGATCATAGCTTATCTACACTTACTGGGGCGTTAATGGAAATTAAATGTAATGTTTTTCCTATGCACTCCTGTGTGTATTTCAATGGGACTAGATTATCACCCCAGATACTACCATATTAGGGTGCAATATTGTTAATCTAACTCCTATGCTCCACACAATTGTCTACCCCCTTTGTTTATTACTCTGTATGTCTGTAGGTTTTTTTTTCATATCTTATATATATCTTATATATATGCATTGAGTTTAGGTGAAGTTTGTGCACATGACATCTCGCTGCCAGCGGCCGGGGCAGTGTGATGCCTATATTTTACAACTATGTAGCTCCATAGCATAGTTCCGGACATAGTCTTGCACCATAATGCAAATTAATGTACATAAGAAATGTTCTTATTGTTTATGTTCTAGACATGTTTCCAGCATTCTATCTACAATTGTTGTATAATCACAGCAAACACATGTGACTTCAATATTGACTTTATCTGAACATGTATGTAGGAGTGCTGTAATCATACTAATCATACTACCTACTAATAATTATTCTATATGCAGATTTCCATTACTCTAGGATGAATTGTTTTCTGACGCAGGCTGGTCCTGCGCTTGTATTCAATTATACAATCTCTCGCCCTTTCATTTAATACTAGAGGCGCAAAACCCCTGTTATCTACACCATACTAGATTCTTAGATCTCAGTAAACAGAATATGGCCTTCGCCCATGCCCAGTTAGTCTCCCACGTAGATATAATGCTTTGCTTTATTGTAACCTGTTTATTCTAAATTAACGATGCAGTGGTTTATCTCACCCTTTTAGCAATGTGTGACTCTCTGTCATACCTCTTTTAATTTACTTGAATTCCCACCTCCCCCCCATAGTCTCATATAATATACCTCCCACGGGAGGGCTCTCTATGCGGTTTTTCTAGCTTGTACCGCACCCTATCTACTATTTTTATATGTTCATCTTGTAGTGCACCTTAAAATTGACCATAGTTCCCTTTCATGAAATAGCAAGATTGTTTAACATTTGCATTACTAATAACTTGTTCACAGCTATTGCATTTAACCCGACTTACAATATACTTAGGAAAATATTTCCTCCTCCATGGTTTCTTTAACCCTGCAGGGTTTATGAATAGCTCCACCTGTTACTTGAGGAAATCATACTTGTTAAAACAAAAAAAGAGGTACTACCTTTATATTGTACTATATTATTTTTGCCGTTTCATACTCCTCTTTATTAAGTGTTGTAAATGTCTTCGCATGTAAATCCTAGGCAAATTGTTATTCCTGCCTTGATGTACTTGATTATATTATTGTATTGTATCTGTTGAATACCTCAATAAAAAAAATAACATTTAAAAAAAAAAAAAAAAAAAAGGCCGGCAAGAGGTCGGGGTCGTGCACAATCGGGACACACCGGGAACTAGAGACAAACGAGGAGACCCCTGAGCCCTTTCTCCCAAATTCGCATGAACTACTGACAGTCATTAATTTATCAGAAATACAACTAACCAAAGAACATATATCTGTCCTCTCTAAAGGTCTATCTTTTTGTCCAACTTACAATATGGACAAATTTGATACTATCAAAGATCTTCAATTATACTCCAGGCAGAATTCTTCTTCCAATTTCTGCCTGAGAGCAAAAACAGTACAACGCCGGTACCGTTTAAAAATAATAAACTTTTGATTGAAGGTAAAAACTACACTAAGTCACCACATCTCTCTTGATACTTCCTTTCCTGTTGAGAGCTGCAAGAGAATGACTGGGGGTGGCAGTTAGGGGAGGAGCTATATAGACAGCTCTGCTGTGGGTGTCCTCTTGCAGCTTCCTGTTGGGAAGGAGAATATCCCACCCAAGTAATGGGTGAACCCGTGGACTGGATACACCTTTACAAGAGAAAGAATGTTTAGCTATGTATTTTATATCACATTCAATTTTGAAATGTAATATTCAAATTCGAATGTGACATTGGAATTTAAATGTATTATTCAAATTCAAAATAGTATTTCTAGTCTACAACTGTGTTTTAGAAAATGTAATATTCGAATTTGAATGCTACATTCAAATTCAAATGCAACATTCAAATTGAAAATAGTATTTCTAGTCTAATACTGTGTTTTATAAATGTAATATTCGAATTTGAATGCTACATTTGAATTTAAATTTGACTTTCAAATTAGAATTAGTATTTCTAGTGTACAATGGTGTTTAATAAATTTATTATTCGAATTCGAAATAGTATTTCTAGTCTAATACTGTTTTTTATAAATGTAATATTCGAATTTGAATGCTACATTCGAATGTGACATTTGAATTTGAAATAGTATTTCTAGTCTACACTGTTATATAAATGTAATATTCGAATTTGAATGTCACATTCAAATTCAAATATAGCATTCAAATTGAAATAGTATTTCTAGTCTACAACTGTTTTATAAATGTAATATTTTAATTCGAATGTGACATTTGAATTCGAAAGTGACATTCGAAAACTGTAAATAACATTCGATAATAGAATTTTTAAGAAAATTCGTTTTTATCAGCATTCAACTATGTAAACCGAATTTATACAATAACTTTCGTTTGTTTTAACATTCAAATTTGATTAAAAACACATTTGCCCATGCCTAATAAATGCACATGTGTACGCATATATAGACACATACTGTAAATAGCCAACAGTAATTCTTTCCCAGTAAGCTTAAGATCTAAAAAGGGGCACACATTTAATAGCACAGTCACAAAAAGATGGTGAATTCCAGTTAGATGTGTAGCTCTTCCACTTCAAGGTATGC
The DNA here is from genome assembly GCF_027579735.1 of Bombina bombina. Lineage (NCBI taxonomy): Eukaryota > Metazoa > Chordata > Amphibia > Anura > Bombinatoridae > Bombina > Bombina bombina. Next base: position 42,175,593 of record NC_069502.1, read on the forward strand.
ACCATAAGACTAGCCCTTATCTCAGGCTGCTCTTCTTAAAGTATAAGGTAAAACCATCTATAACGACAAAAACAGAAGAAGATGCCTCTTGGTGCAATACAGCTGTATTCAAGGGAACATAGAAAAAAAGATAACAGTGTACTCACAAATGATGAAACACTAGGTTGTACTTATCTGCGCCTGCTGGGATCTTTCAGTGTTCCAGCTCACTGATCACAGCTGTGGAGACAGCGGCTCCCTGCTTGCCAGGTGGAGGTTCAATGATGTAAAGTGTAAACCGTTTCAAAGGTTAAAACATATTTATTCAAAATTAAAACATTTTATTTAATATCAAGGAAGCAAATGAATAGTCATTACTCGTGGCACAGAACTGCAACGCGCTTCTCAGCCTCTCTGGCTGTTTCATCAGGCATATTTAGTTTCCTCACACCTTGTTCTTAATAAGACAACATAAATCAGTCAAAGGGGCCCATTTAACAAGCTCCATATGGAGCTTGTGGGCCTGTGTTTCTGGCGAGTCTTCAGACTCACCAGAAATACAAGTTATGAAGCAGCGGTCTAAAGACTGCTGCTCCATAACCCTGTCCGCCTGCTCAGAGCAGGCGGACAGACATCTCCGCAATTCAACCCGATTGAGTACGATCGGGTTGATTGACAGCTCCCTGCTGGCGGCCTATTGACCGCGAGTCTGCAAGGGGCGGCGTTGCACCAGCAGCTCTTGTGAGCTGCTGGTGCAATGTTAAATGCGGAGAGCGTATTGCTCTCTGCATTTAGCGAGGTCTTGCGGACCTGATCCGCACTGTCGGATCAGGTCCGCAAGACCTTTGGTAAATAGGAGCCAAAGAATCACTGTCTTGACACACTCCTTATCCCTATAGGGTTTAGTTAGTTGGTCTAAGTGCACATTCGTAGAGGAAGTCTCACTGAGCCAATCAGTGAATATAAACCCAATAGACATCAAAACAATAATATTATATCTGTCTGTCTCTTATCTTCAGATCAGATTAATTATTCTTATAGCTTCATATGTTTCCCATAAATAATGATCCACGATAGTTATTTAAGTAAATTAACTTAGTTCTTACACGAATGTGTTGGCGATAGGTGAATGCATATATGAGACCGGCATTTACCGGTACGCTCTATCTAAATGATGAAAGGAAAAAAATGTGTTTCATGTCCCTTTAAATAAAATAGAGTCAAGATAGCTGTCAGATGGCCAAACTTGCAGCCCTGTGATTGGTAATATCATGGAAACTGGATAAACTGCATCAACAAAAACTAATGTTAAGTACAACTATTTCAGTTATTGTAACATTCATTTATTCAATTACTTAGTTAACATTTTTATTTAACGAAAAAGCAATGTTTTTTTTTTAAAGGGATATGAAACGCACATTTTTTCTTTCAGTATTCAGATAGAGCATGCAATTTTAAACAGCTTATTTACTTCTATTTTCAAATTTTATTCATTCTATTGGTATCATTTGTTGAAAAGCAGGTATGTATGCATAGGAGCCGGCCCATTTCTGGCGCACTATATGGCAGCAACTTTGCAAGATTGTTATCCATTTGTAAGACACTAGATGGCAGCACTGTTTCATGCCATGTAGTGCTCAAGAGGCCTACCTAGGTATCTCTATAACACAGAATATCATGGGAACAAAGCAAATTTAAAGGGACAGCGAACCTCTTAATTTTCCTTCATGATTTGGATAGAACATGTAATTTTAAACAACTTTCTAATGTACTTCTATTATCAAATTTGCTTCATTATCTTGTTATCTTTTTCTGAAGCAACCACATTGCACTACTGGCAGCAAGCTGAACATAATAGCCAATCACAGGAGACAAATGTGTGCAGGCACCAATCAGCAGCTAGCTCCATCTAGTGTAGGATATGTGAGTATTCTTTTTCAACAAGGGATACCAAGAGAACGAAGGACATTTCAAAATAGAAGTGAATATAAAAGTGTCTGAAAATGACAAGCTCTATCTGAATCCTGCACGTTTAATTTTGACTTTCCTATCCCTTTAATAATAGAAGTAAACTGAAACTTTTATAAAAATGTTATGTTCTGTCTGAATCACAAAATAATTTATTTAAGTTTCATATCCCTTTAAAGGGACAGACTACTACAGATTTTTTATTGTTTAACTCCTTAACGACCGCAGCATACCGAGCCACTATCTAATCTAGCCCAATATCAAAATTCAGAAATCCTTTTCTGTCAAAAAAAAAAGTAGTGAGATCAACCCCATTAACGAGTATATTTTGAGTTTATATAATACTTAGCTTTTTGTTCTGATTTATTATTAAAAAATACAACCACCAGTGGTTTGGGGGGTACAGACCAATTACTTTACTTGAGGTTATATTGCTCTATTTATTTTTATTAACAACATTACTTATCACAATATTTATTACAACCCATTGCATGTGTCTTTACAGGTGCAGAGATTGCCAGCCTTATTTCTACTCTTTGTTTTCTGTGGTAACTCCCTGATAGTGACCGGATTCTCTCGAAGCGATCTACTCACAGTAACTAGATACATCACTAGGACAATAACTGGGTAAAAATCTAACATTTAAATATAATATTATTTGTTTTAAGTATATTTTAAAATGTCCAATAGTAAAAAAAAAAGAAAGTTTAAAGATTTTTGGCTGAATGGCCAGATTACAAGTGGAGCACTATGTAATGCTCCTGCTCAAGAGATAACTGTACTAAAAGTAAGCTATTTGTGTGTGTTGGGTTGCACTAGTAAAGTAAACTGTTTTGAATCATGCACTAACCCAGCACGCATAAAAAGCTGAACTTAGAATATAGCGCGTGATAACCTATTCCCCCGTAGAAGTCAATGGGACAAAAAAAGTGGAAAAACAACCGTACTTGTGCGCTTACTTGATTGCATATTCTCAATTGCGCTAACCTGAAATGAAAAACATAAATTATGCTTAACTGATAATTTTATTTCCATTGTGGGGAGGAGAGTCCACGGCTTCATTCATTACTATTGGGAATTAAGAACCTGGCCACCAGAAGGAGGCAAAGAAACCCCAGCCAAAGGTTTAAATACCTCCCCCACTCCCCTCATCCCCCAGTCATTCTGCTGAGGGAATAAGGAACAGTAGGAGAAATATCAGGGTATAAATGGGGCCAGAAGATATACTAAATTTAGTGCCGCCCACTGGAGAAACGAGCGGGAGCCATTGATTCTCCTTCCCATGATGGAAATAAAATTATCAGGTAAGCATAATTTATGTTTTCCATCTAAAGGGGAGGAGAGTTCATGGCTTCATTCATTACAATTGGGAACATATACCAAAGCTTTAGAGAACCCTTAATCTGAGGGCACCACAGCCTGTAGAACTTTTCTCCCAAAAACAGCCTCCGCAGAAGTACAAAGAAGTAGCAGAAGCTCTCTGACCTCTGCGATTCCCTGAGTACACCACAAAAAGAGAGTTAGACTGTCTGAAATCCTTTGTTGCCTGAAGATAGAACTTCAGAGCACGATTATAAAGTAGCCTCTCCTTAGAAGAAGAGGGATTAGGACACAAAGAAGGAACAACTATCTCCTGATTGATGTTACAATCAGACACCACCTTGGGAAGGAATCCCAAGCCTGTGCGAAGAACAGCCTTATCCGCATGAAACACCAGATAAGGGGGCTCATGTTGCAAGGCCGCCAGTTCGTAAACTCTGTGGGCTGATGCAATGGCCAACAAGAAGAGAACCTTCCAAGACAGAATCTTTATGTCAAGAGAATGCATAGGCTCAAATGGAGCCTTCTGTAAAACCTTAAGAACCAAATTCAAGCTCCACGGGGGGAGCTGGCTGCCTAAAGACAGGTCTGATTCTAGACAGAGCCTGAACAAAAGATTGGATGTCGGGAAGCTCAGCAAGCATTTTATGTAACAACACGGATAGGGCCGTTATCTGCCCCTTCAAGGAACTAGCTGCAAGACTCTTCTCCAAACCTTCTTGGAGAAAAGACAGAATTCTCAATACCTTCACCTTGTGCCAAGGATATCCATGTCTCTCGCACCAGGACAAGTAAGCTCTCCACACCTTATGGTAGATGCGCCGAGTGACTGGCTTCCTTGCCTGAACTAGAGTATCAATCACAGTTTCAGAAAAGCCTCTCTTGGCTAGGACAAAGCATTCAATCTCAATGCAGTCAGCCTCAGAGAATCTAGATTTTGATTTTGAAAAGGACTGTGTTCCAGCAGATCCCTGCGACAGGGTAACCTCCACAGCAGAGAGGAAGACATCCCCACCAGATCCGCAAACCACATCCTCCGCGGCCACGAAGGAGCAATCAGAATGGACAACGCTCTCTACTGTTTTATGCGATGTAGAAGTGGTAACGGAGGAAAAATGTACACTAGACTGAACCCCCAAGGCACCACCAATGCATCTATCAGCTCCGTTTGGGGGTCCCTCGACCTCAATCCATATTGGGGTAGTTTGCAATTCAAACGGGATGCCATGAGATCGATCTCTGGCGTCCCCATCTGAGACAGATCTCAGCAAACACCTCGGGGTGAAGAGACCATTCCCCCAGATGAATGTTGAAAATCTGCTTTCCAGTTGTCCCCTCCGGAGATGTGGATCACTGAGAGCGAACAACTGTGGGCCTCCATCCATTTCAGAATCTGAGACACCTCCCTCATTGCAAGGGAGCACCTCGTACCCCCCCTGGTGGTTGATGTATGCCACCGAGGAAATGTTGTCAGTCTGAAATCTAATGAAGTTGAACTCTCCCAGATGGGGCCACTCCTTCAGAGCATTGTAGTTCGCTCACAGTTTCAAGATATTTATCGGAAGGAGGGACTCCAGCCATGACCATTTCCCCTGTGCCATCCTAGCACCCCAAACAGCTCCCCATCCTGCCAGACTCACGTCCGTGGTCAAAATTTCCAAGGATGGTCTGAGGAAGGATGTCCCCATGGACAACTGGCCTGGACGGATCCACCAAGAGAGGGAATTCCAAGTCCGCGCATTCATGGATATCAGCTGTGACAGATCGGAATGATCGCCATTTCACTGCCTCAACATGCACAGTTGAAGAGGTCTGATATGAAACCTGGCGAATGGGATAACGTCTATGCTGGAGACCATGAGCCCAATCACCTCCATACACTGAGCCACTGAGGGGCTCTCTGAGGACTGAAGGGCAATACAGGCAGATGCAATCTTCCTGCGTCGCTGATCTGTAAGAAAAAATTTCATGGACATGGAGTCTATTATCATGCCCAGAAACTCCACCCTGTTGCTGGGAACCAGGGATCTCTTTCTGGAGTTGATCATCCAACTGCGAGATTGGAGTAACAGAAGCAGAGCCCTTGAGTTGACCTCTGCCAGATGGAAGGACGGCGCCTGAACCAGGATGTCGTCTAGGTAGGATGCCACTGCAATACCTCTGGATCTGGTCACTGCAAGCAGGGCCCCCAAAAACTTTGTGAAGACTCTCGTGGCCATTGCTAGACCAAAGGGAAGGGCCACAAATTGAAAGTGTTGGTCCAGAAACGCAAATCTGAGAAACTTGAAGTGATCCTTGTGAATTGGAACATGCAGGCATCCTTCAAGTCTATTGTGGTCCTGAACTGCCCCTCATAACTAGGGGCAAAATGGACCTGATCGTTTCCATTTTGAATGATGGAACGGACAGGAACTTGTTTAAACACTTTCGGCTAGACTTGCGGTGCTAACGAGCCTTTTTTTTCACCGCTCACTAAAACAACTCTGGTATTACGAGTTTTCTGAATGCCTGCGTTAGCCGCAGAAAAGTGAGCGTAGAGCAAAATTTAGCTCCACATCTCACCTCAATACCAGAGCTGCTTAAGTCAGCGGTGAGCTGGCTAAACGTGCTCGTGCACGATTTCCCCATAGGAATCAATGGGGCTGAGCCAGCTGGAAAAAAACCTAACACCTGCAAAAAAGTAGCGTTCAGCTCCTAACGCAGCCCCATTGTTTCCTATGGGTAAAGAAAAGTTATGTCTACACCTAACACCCTAACATGAACCCCGAGTCTAAAAACCCCTAATCTTACACTTATTAACCCCTAATCTGCTGCCCCTAACATCGCCGACCCCTACATTATATTATTAACCCCTAATCTGCCGCTCCGGACACCGCCACCACCTATATTATCCTTATGAACCCCTAATCTGCTGCCCCTAACATCGCCGACACTTACATTATATTTATTAACCCCTAATCTGCTGCCCCCAATGTGGCTGCCACTATAATAAAGTTATTAACCCCTAAATCTAAGTCTAGCCCTAAACCTAACCCCCCCTAACTTAAATATAATTTAAATAAATCTAAGTTTACCTGTAAAATAAACCCTAACCTAAGTTACAATTACACCTAACACTACTCTATAATTAAATTAATTACCTAAACTAACTACAATTAATTACAATTAAATTAAATAAACTAAATTACGAGAAAAAACAAACACTAAATTACAGAAAATAAAAAAGAAATTACAAATGTTTAAACTAATTACACCTAATTTAATGCCCCTAATAAAATAAAAAAGCCCCCCAAAATAAAAAAAATTCCCTACCCTATACTAAATTACAAATAGCCTTTAAAAGGGCCTTTTGCTGGGCATTGCCCCAAAGTAATCAGCTCTTTTACCTGTAAAAAAAAAAATACAATACCCCCCCAACATTACAACCCACCACCCACGCACCCAACCCTACTCTAAAACCCACCCAATCCCCCCTTAAAAAAACCTAACACTAACCCCCTGAAGATCACCCTACCTTGTGCCATCTTCACCCAGCCGGGCCGAAGTCCTCCAAGAAGCTGGGCAGAAGTGGTCCTCCAGCCGGCAGAAGTCTTTATCCGATCCAGGCAGAAGATGTCCTCCAGACATCAGAAGTCTTCATCCAGACGGCATCTTCTATCTTCATCCTTCCGGGGTGGAGCGGGTCCATCTTGAAGACATCCGATGCGGAGCATCCTCTTCCATCCGACGGCGACTGAAGAATGAAGGTTCCTTTAAGTGACGTCATCCAAGATGGCGTCCCTTGAATTCCGATTGGCTGATAGAATCCTATCAGCCAATCGGAATTAAGGTAGGAAAAATCCTATTGGCAGATGCAATCCGATAGGCTGACCTCGCATTCTATTGGCTGATTGGAACAGCCAATAGAATGCAAGGTCAATCCTACTGGCTGATTGGATCAGCCAATCGGATTGAACTTCAATCCGATTGGCTGATTGCATCAGCCAATAGGATTTTTCCTACCTTAATTCCGATTGGCTGATAGGATTCTATCAGCCAATCGGAATTCAAGGGATGCCATCTTGGATGACGTCATTCTTCAGTCGCCGTAGGATGGAAGAGGATGCTCCGCGTCGGATGTCTTCAAGATGGACCCGCTACGGAAGGATGAAGATAGAAGATGCCGCCTGGATGAAGACTTCTGCCGTCTGGAGGACCTCTTCTGCCTGGATTGGATGAAGACTTCTGCTGTTTGGAGGTCCAAGGTGGGTGAAGACGGCTCAAGGTAGGGTGATCTTCAGGGGGTTGGTGTGGGTGGTGGGTTGTAATGTTGGGGGGGTATTGTACTTTTTTTTACAGGTAAAAGAGCTGATTACTTTGGGGCAATGCCCCGCAAAAGGCCCTTTTAAGGGCTATTTGTAATTTAGTATAGGGTAGGGAATGTTTTTTTATTTTGGGGGGCTTTTTTATTTTATTAGGGGGATTAGATTAGGTGTAATTAGTTTAAAAATTTGTCATTTCTTTTTATTTTCTGTAATTTAGTGTTTGTTTTTTTTCGTAATTTAGTTTATTTAACCCCTTAATGACCGGGCCATTTTTCAATTTTCTTACCCTTAATGACAATGGCTATTTTTAAATTTCTGCAGTGTTTGTGTTTAGCTGTAATTTTCCTCTTACTCATTTACTGTACCCACACAAATTATACACTGTTTTTCTCGCCATTAAATGGGCTTTCTAAAGATACCATTATTTTCATCATATCTTATAATTTACTATAAAAATTTTTTTACAAAATATGAGGAAAAAATGGAAAAAACACACTTCTAACTTTGACCCAAAAAATCTGTTACACATCTACAACCACTAAAAAACACCCATTCTAAATAGTTTCTAAATTTTGTCCTTAGTTTAGAAATACCCAATGTTTACATGTTCTTTGCTTTTTTTGCAAGTTATAGGGCAAAAAATACAAGTAGCACTTTGCTATTTCCAAAATTAGCGCTAGTTACATTGGAATATCTTTCAGGAATCCCTGAATATCCCTTGATATGTATATATTTTTATTTAGAAGACATCCCAAAGTATTGATCTAGGCCCATTTTGATATATTTCATGCCACCATTTTACTGCCAAATGTGATCAAATAAAAAAAATTGTTGACTTTTTCACAAATTTTTTCACAAACTTTAGGTTTCTCTCTAAATTTATTTACAAACAACTTGTGCAATTATGGCATAAATGGTTGTAAATGCTTCTCTGGGATCCCCTTTGTTCAGAAATAGCAGACATATATGGCTTTGGCGTTTCTTTTTGGTAATTAGAAAGCCGCTAAATGCCGCTGCACACCACACGTGTATGTCCAGCAGTGAAGGGGTTAACTAGGGAGCTTGTAGGGAGCTTTTAGGTTTAATTTTAGCTTTAGTGTAGTGTAGTAGACAACCCAAATTATTGATCTAGGCCCATTTTGGTATATTTCATGCCACCATTTCACCGCCAAATACGATCAAATAAAAAAAAAAACTTAAATTTTTCACAATTTTAGGTTTCTCACTGAAATTATTTACAAACAGCTTGTGCAATTATGGCACAAATGGTTGTAAATGATTCTCTGGGATCCCTTTTGTTCAGAAATAGCAGCCATATATGGCTTTGGCGTTGCTTTTTGGTAATAATAAGGCCGTTAAATGCTGCTGCGCACCACACTTGTATTATGCCCAGCAGTTAAGGGGTTAATTAGGTAGCTTGTAGGGTTAATTTTTAGCTTTAGTGTAGAGATCAGCCTCCCACCTGACACATCCCACCCCCTGATCCCCCCCTGACCTCCCTCAAACAGCTCTCTTCCCTCCCCCACCTCACAACTGTCATCGCCATCTTAAGTACTGGCAGAAAGTTTGCCAGTACTGAAATAAAAATCATTTATTCTTTTTTTTTTCCATACAGTCTGCAGTCTGCATCCCCCCTTACCCCACAACCTCCCTGATCCCCCCCATACATTTCTCTAACCCTCCCCCTCTACCTATTTGCAGCCATCTTGGGTACTGGCAGCTGTCTGCCAGTACCCAATATGCCCCCCAAAATAGTTTTTTTTTAAACTTTTTTATATGAAAAATTTGTTTTCTGTAGTGCAGCTGGCCCCCCTAAATAATCTACATCCCTCCCCCTCCCAGATCCCTTACTAAACAATGGAGATCCCCCTGCACCTGCATCGGTTATTTATTTTTTTCTTCCGGGCATATTTTGTGTGCACGCGCACGCGCCCCGGCCCCCTGCGCCCCTGGCTGCAACCGCCGAAATTAACATAATAGCTCAGGATTAAAGAAATAAGGAACCTATAGCCTAACGGTCCTCCCAGAAGCTGCTCCCACCCACCAACGAATGTGTGATCATCATAGGCCGATGCAGAGAGGGCCACAGAGTGGCCCTTTCTGCATCGGTGGGTAAAATAAGGGATTGAAGTGATGCCTCAATATTGAGGCATCACTACAATCCTTGTAAGCAGCTGGAAGCGATCATGATAGCTTCCAGCGCTTCTAACAACAGAGGACGTACCAGGTACGTCAATTGTCATTAATGGGAGTTTTTTCTATGACGTACCTGGTACGTCCTCTGTCATTAAGGGGTTAATTTAATTAATTGTAGTTAGTTTAGGTAATTAATTTAATTATAGAATAGTGTTAGGTGTAATTGTAACTTAGGTTAGGGTTTATTTTACATTGAAATGTTTCTTTATTTTAACTAGGTAGTTATGAAATAGTTAATAACTATTTAATAACTATTGTACCTAGTTAAAATAAATACAAAGTTGCCTGTAAAATAAAAATAAACCCTAAGATAGATACAAATGTAATTATTAGTTATATTGTAGCTATCTTATGGTTTATTTTATAGGTAAGTATTTAGTTTTAAATAGGATTAATTTATTTAATTGTAGTAATTTTATTTCGTTTTATTTAAATTATATTTAAGTTGGGGGGGGTTAGGGTTAGACTTAGGTTTAGGGGTTAATAAATTTAGTATAGTGGCGGCGAAGTTGGAGGCGGCAGATTTGGGGTTAATAAATGTAGGTAGGTGGCAGCGATGTTAGCGACGGCAGATTAGGGGTTAATAAAATTTAACTAGTGTTTGCGAGGTGGGAGTACGACGGTTAAGGGGTTAATACATTTATTAAAGTGTCAGCGATGTCCGGTCGGCAAATTAGGGGTTAAATAATTTTGTTATAGTGTTTGCGATGTGGGGGGGCCTCGGTTTAGGGGTTAATAGGTAGTTTATGGGTGTTAGTGTACTTTTTAGCACTTTAGTTAAGAGTTTTATGTTACGGCGTTAGCCCATAAAACTCTTAACTACTGACTTTTAAATGCGGTAGGAGTCTTGACAGGAGAGGGTGTACCGCTCACTTTCTCCAAGACTCGTAATACCGGCGTTAGGAAAATCCCATAGAAAAGATAGGATACGCAATTGACGTAAGGGGATTTGCGGTATGCTCGAGTCGCGGAAAAAAAGTGAGCGGTACACCTGTATCTGCCAGACTCGTAATATCAGCGGGCGAGATAAAGCAGCGTTGGGACCTCTCAACGCTGCTTTTTAAGGCTAACGCAAGACTTGTAATCTCGGTGTATAGGTCCAGAATCGGGCGGAACTTGCCTTCCTTATTTGGAACCACAAACAGATTTGAATAGTACCCTAGACCAGTGATTTTCAACCTTTTTTTTGCCGTGGCACACTTTTTTACATAAAAAAATCCTGCAGCACACCACCATCCCAAAATTTTACAAAATAACACATTGTAGCTTAATACAGTATGTATATATATATATATATATATATATATATATATATATATACACACAAACATACATACATACACACACACACACACACACACTGTACTGTGCTGTCATGCCATGCCTCCTACAAACTATACATGACATATTGACATTCATTCACAAACAATCATAATGATGATTGTCTGTGAATGAATGTCAATATGTCATGGTTGTAAATGATGCCTGATGAGCCTGTCACATACCTCCCAATATTTCAAAATTTGAAAGAGGGACACCCCCGCACTGGGAAAAGTCCCCCCATCAGTCATCATCTCACTTAAAAAAAAAAGGCCCAGAATAAAAAAACAAGCAAAATTTAAAAAAATATGTCACATTGTTGTCAGTCTGCCGCGGCACACCTGAGGATCTCTCACGGCACACTAGTGTGACACGGCACACTGGTTGAAAAACACTGCCCTAGACCCCTTTCTGCATGGGGTACTGGTACAATAACGCCTAGAGATGAGAGATCCCTCACACATTCTAGAAAGTCCTCTCTATTAGACATGTGCGATTCGTTTCGAATCGATTCGGAAATTCGGAAAATTCGGAGATTCGGATCGATCCGAATTTCCGAATTAAAATAGTGCTGAATCTACCGAATAAATCCGAATTAGTTTGGATTTATTCTGTAAATTCGGATGTTCATGGATTACACTAGTATTGTACAGTATATTAGGTTATATCACTCTGTTATGGGTTACACCTAATATACAGTACATAATACTAGTCTAATACACAGCATATCCAACCTAACACATACCGAAATTCTGAATTTCCGAACCGAATCCAGACGAATTTTTTCGAATCCGAATGAATCCGAAACGATTCCGAAACAAATTCATTCTAATTTTTCCGAATTCGAATCGATCGAGCCGAAATTCGAAAAAATCTGAATCGATCCGAACCGAAATTCGAAAAAATCCGAATCGATCCGAACCGAACCAAATTTTTCGATCATGCACATATCTACTCTCTATTTTTCAGCCTTGAAGATAGATTTGAAACAAGGAAACTTCCCCTGGGCAGAAAAGGACTTGAACCCTATCCTGTAACCCTGGGCGACAACCTCCAGCAACCAGGTGTTGGAGAATAGAGACACTCTGCCCCCTACTTGGTCCGCAGACCTGTCGGGGGCTGCCCCTTTATGCCGAATTTGTCTCAGCGGGCCTCTTGTTCTGCTTGAGCAGGCTTCTAGGCTCCCTTGGGTTGGTCCGCCTTCACAGCAGGCTTGTGGTATTGGGCCTTGTCCGCACGAAAAGGACAAAAATTAGAACCCTTAGGTTTAGCCTTCTTATCCTGGGGAAGGAAGGCGCCCTTACCCCCCGAAACGGTGGATATAATCAAGTCTATGCCTGGACCGAACAGAATCTTACCTTGAAAAGGCAGGCATAGTAACCTCAGCTTTTAGCCACAGTGCCCTGCGTGCTAAAACAGAAAAACCTGACACCTTAGCATCCAGGCGGATAATCTGCATATTGGCGTCGCAAATGAAAGAATTGGCTACCTTTAGAGCCATAATCTTTTCCTGCACCTCTTCGAAAGAAGTCTCACCCTTAATCATCTCGCACAGGGAATCACACCAATATGACGCAGCTCTGGCAACCGCGGCGATGGCCGCTGCTGGATGAAAAACAAACCCGTGTACTGAAACATGATTTCCAACTTTTTATCCATGGGCTCCTTGAACGACGAACTATCCTCTAGAGCAGTGCTTTCCAAACTGTGTGTCGTGACACATTAGTGTGTCGGCAGCAGTATGTAGGTGTGTCCCTGCTTCAGCACAAATTTTGGTGTCCGACTTTCCACCTGCCTGCTACGCATATCACGTGGTTGACATGTGATTGATACCTAGTGGGTCACAGATCATCTTAACCTATTGGTGCAGCTCAGCGGGAACTGAAACTATTTCCATTAGCGGCTTTGGTGGCATATTGGCTCCTGACTGCAGTGTAGTCTCCTCAATCAGCTCGTGACTGCATGTGTAGTCAGTGAGTGGGACAGCAGTTTTTGCAGCGTGGGCAGTAGTCAGTTGGACTAGCAGAACTGAGGGCGGCAGCTTAAATGCTGAGCTGAAGTCAGAAGTCAGTGTTTGTTTGTTTTTGCAGCTAGCTCCCCGCATTGCCTGGCTGCTCCTGATATATGGATAGGAAGTGGAAGCTTAAAAATGCTTGATGATGAAATGCGAGTGTCTTTATCTAATATTCCACCAAATATTCAGAAACTGTGTTCATCCCATCAGCCACCTACATCCCATTAAAATAGTAAGTAGCTGTTGGTGTTATTAAACTGTTTTTAATTCTTGCACATACATACTGTTACATTTTGTTATTAGATAATTTATGTATGTGTCCGTATCTCTTAAAACAAATTAGTTTAACCTCCTGTTTGCTAGTACAGCTGAATTACTGTGGCGCAAAATGATGTAGGTCTAAAAAGTGTGTCACCAACATGAGAAATTTGGAAAGCTCTGCTCTAGAGGAATAGTCGTATGCTTAGCGAGCATGGAGATAGCCCCATCCACCTTGGGAATGGTCACCCCACAGCTCAGGCTGGGCCCCTGGAACTGGGAAAAGCTTCTTAAAGTTAGAAGAAAGGGAAAAGGAAAAACCTAATTGCTCCCATTCATTCTTGATAATGTTTGCCATCTTTACTGGACCCGGGAAGGTTTGGGGCACCACCCTGTCCTCATAAACCTTATATAGCTTAGGAATAGAAGGTTCTTCTGGAAGCTTTGGCTCCAGAACCTCCAGATTAGCAAGCACTTGCTTCAGCAAAAAGCTCAAATTCTCCATCTTAAACCTATAGCCAGGCACCTCTGCCGCCGGAGGTTTAGATGACATGGACTGCGATCTAGAAGGGACCCCCTCTGAAGCGTCGGAGTAAACCTCATGGTCATTCCACTCTGCAGGAGTTTCTGACATATATGAATCCTGGGTTAGGCCACTCTGAAAGGCTCTAGGCTTGCGCTTAGCAGAACGCAGTAAAGCATGAATCACTTTAGAGACTGCCATTTGTAGTTGATCCGCAAATTCTGGCGGCCAACAAATCTCCCCCAAAGAGGTAACAGTCGGACCCTGGGGTGCTGCATGTGGGATAGGGGACATAACCAGGGAACGCACCTCACGGGACGGAGAACCCTCCGAGGTGGATGGCTCAGTAGTACTAGACATTCTTTTATTTTTAGAAGTTGCAGCTTTTTCTAGGCATGTGGAAGTTAGTTGTGCAGGCTGGTCTACTGGAACCTCACAATAAACACAGGTATAAGACTTAGTTAAAGAGGGAGTACCCTCCAACGCGTCAGAATCCTCCATAGCTTTACTTTTATTAATAAAAGATAAAGAACAGGCACCTTGATAACTGCCAATGGCTGGTCACTCACCACCTCCTATGATCCGGACTAGAGATACGGCTTTGTCTCCTCCGTCGCAGATCAGACCAGAAGTGCAGAAGCCCCACCCAGTCACAGGGATGCCTAGCAGGACCGCCCCTGCCTAAAGGCGACAGCGCGCCAAAAAAGGCAGCGCAAAACTCCCGGAAATGAACCTGACAGTTCCACAACATTGCCAGAGCCTCGTCCCGCACTTAACACAGCAATGACACAATAAACAATATCATGTATAAACCCCCCTGTTCAATAATCCCTTACCAGGAATATTAACCCTTGATTCATAAGATAAAAAGGCGCCACACTGTGGCCCTGTCTTCTGTGTTATCATTATATAATAAAAAATGAAACGATCTTAACAGAATCTACGCCGTGGAACATGAACACGGCCCTTCAAGTGTGACAGGTTGTAGCATCGCTCCTGACATGGACTTGAGAGAAGAAAGCAGTCTGCAAAGCTCATCAACGCTGATTGCTGTAGGAGCTGTTAATATGAGTTGGGATGGTGTAGCAGAGGAGAGCTCTCCATGCATCTCCGGACACTAACTTTCACCCAGGCCCTCAACTGAGAAGCTTGTTAGGGCTACCTAAAACTCCCGTCCCATAGCAAAGAGTAGTACTCTCCATAAGAGACTTCCGAAACTTCGGCACCTCTCTGCCATCCTCCTGTGATGAAAGGCAAAGAATGATTGGGGGATGAGGGGAGTGGAGGAGGTATGTAAGCCTTTGGCTGGGGTGTCTTTGCCTTCTCCTGTTGGCCAGGTTATTAATTCCCAATAGTAATGAATGAAGCTGTGGACTCTACTCCCCTTTAGATGGAAATATAAATATTTAACATTCCAATGTTCTTCAAGAATATGTTCTATTTATTCATAAAAACATATTTCTACTGTATATAAATCTGATTGTATTTTGAACAACTATATATTTATACCTATATATTTATATATATATATATATATATATATATACACATATAGAAAAAGTTAGAATGGCAGGGGATAAAAATTCACTGACAAGCCCTAATAGCGCTTCTTACAGGGAAACCTAAAATACTAGATGTATTCACACCTGGTATTAATTAATATATATATATATATATATATATATATATATATATATATATATATATATATATGTGTGTATATATATATATATATATATATATATATAAGTTAATAGAACACAATCAAGATAGTAACTGTATAAACATGATGACAACAATTAGATAAAGCTAAAAGTAAAAGTTCCAAAAGCACTAGTGTGCCAAACAGTGGTGGAGACTCCCGGAGTGAGTAAATCAGTATAATTTCTTCCTAAAAATAACGGAAAGTCCTTTTCAAATAGGTACAACTGGATAGCGTCAGTGAAAATGAAGGTATTATTCACCTTATCTTCCAGGTGAAAAAACTCAGTCCATAGAGTCACCCCAAAAGGTATTATAGAAAAATAAGTAAGTACTTAGCTTTAGCACCACTTAAGAAAATAGTGCTGGTTCCTGTCCTGATGCAAAGATGTATCCAGTTCTGGACCTCCAACCAAAGCGGTCTGTATATACAGCAGCTGCGGTCAACATCCACCATTGTTTCCCGTTAGGCAAACAACCCCCCGGTCCCGTTGGCAGGGAATGGCCACAAGCCGCTAGTACATCCGTCAACACGTGGTATCCAAACGCTCTGATGTCAGAGCGACGGCGCTATTGGTAAGCGCCCAATGATGAGGTCACTGGAGGAACCAAGTCACTAAGCACCTGTAATAAGTGGGCAAGGGCAGAGTCCTCAGTCTGTCAAAAGCGATATCCCATCCGCTAAATGCAATGCACAATATCCCAAGGAGGAAGAAGCAGAGAAAGAAGCCCAAAACTTGGTTTTGCAGTATTTATTCAGCAACGTTGCCAGGTACAAGGTAGGTAACCAAAATGACACCTGACGCGTTTCGCGCATGCGCACATGCTCTTCATCAGAGGCTGAAAACTAGGAGTGCAACAATACCTTATACAGACCCACTGCTAATCAGATGTTAGAAAAGATCATATCGAGGCCACAAAAAGGTCATAATGCCAAGAATGTAAAAACAAGTGTAAACGGCAGTAGATGTGTACAAGGGTAAGTATTTCATATATTTATATTCAAACAAATAAGGTTGTGCTCCAAAGCATAAAAAACATAAAAATACAAATATGTAAAAAAACAAATGAAAAAAATAAATACAACAAAAGAGAAGCAACTCATAAAACCTATACAAAGTATGTAAAACCCAAAGTAATATACAAAATAATACAATACATGTTTTATATGACTAATAGCTGATAAGCCCCAAATATGACCCCAGCCACAAGAGCAAGCATCCAAAAAACATAGAAATACAGAATTACATATGATGCTTACAATTTGAAAAAAAAAATTAATATATAAAAATGAAAAAATAAGAATAAAAACCATTGAAATCAAAAAAGTTAAATACATAGTATATATATCGATAGAGATCTCTAAATAAGTGACAAGTTGGAGGCCAATATTGCATAATTAAAGTAAGACCTCAAACCCTTATAGAGATCTCAATATAATGAATAAAAAATATATGATAATAGAAGTTTTTTGTAACCTTACTATAAGGAGAAAAGTAAATAATAAATAAATAAACAAATAACTCAATAACAAGGAACAAACTTGGTTAGGTGATAATAATAGTGTGGGCGTAATTAGACCTATATCTATTTACATAGTATATCATTCAATTATTCAGGAATAATAGGAATTGATACCATTAGAAAGCATCCAAGAGGGGGGTGATAGGGAAAAGAACCTCCGAAGAAAGGAAATATTTTGGATTGTTAAATTACACACCAGGACCCCTGAAGGTATTAATAAAAGAAAGGACGTAGACCTTTTCCTGAATAATTGAATGATATACTATGTAAATAGATATAGGTCTAATTACGCCCACACTTTTATTATCACCTAACCAAGTTTGTTCCTTGTTATTGAGTTATTTGTTTATTTATTTACTAGTGTTAAAGCCCGTGTACACGGGCCAAAATGATTTTTTTTTTTTTTTTTTTTTTTATTCAAAAAAATAACATAAGATATAAACATTAAAGTAGACATAAAGTCATATTTTTATTTATAGTAAATTAAAATAAAATAAAGTTTAATTTCTACATGAAGAATATTGTTGCTCTAAATAATACAAAATTACTTCTAACTAATTAAAAATACACAACTTATTTATTTATTTAAAGTATATTTCTTTAAAAACAATGTTTTTTGTAAAAATTTTATCACTGTTTGGTAATATCTTTCCTTGCTTTGAACTTTGAAGTATCTTAATTTTGACATCAGATGATGTACGAACTCGAGACATTGCAACATAAAGTTGTCCATGACTGAATACTGGTTCTGGAAGAAATATTCCTACTTTGTCTAACGTTTGACCTTGTGATTTGTTGATGGTCATTGCAAATGCAAGTTTGATTGGAAACTGTCTCCTTCGTAAAATGAATGGTAGTTCAGTGTTGGCAGGGGCTAAATCTATTCTTGGAATAAACACCATTTGTTTTTTAGCTGTTCCTGTGAGTACTTCTGCAATTAATAGATTTGGCTTAAGATCTTTAACTATCAATCTTGTTCCATTGCACAGACCTCTTTTTGTGTTCAGATTTCTGAGCAACATAATAATACTTCCCAATTTTATTTTTAACTTATGAAGAGGCATTCCTGATGGAGCTAATTCGTTTAGAAACTCTATGGGATAGTTTTGTGCATCTTCATCTGTCTGATCATCAATTGAATCTGAACTCAGATATATTTTTTCATCACCATCGAGTATATTTAATACATGCTCATTGATTTGATCAACATGACAATTTTTGGTACACAAAATGGCCTTTTTTGAAAAACTGTGAAGATCAGATGGAAGAAGTCTTTTTCCAAAAATTTCAGATATGATACAATCATGGCATATTAATTTGGAAGGGATCTTAACTAAATCCTCAGGAAGGCCCTCTGAATTATTTAATGAACCCTGTCCTAATTTTAGTAGCCAATTGCTAAATTCTGGATCCACTGAACGCACATTATTCTTCAATTTTAAAATTTTGAATTTATCCCAGTGATCATAGAACTTTATAGTAGCTTCCACAATAGCAGTTCTATTGCAATGAGGAAGAACTGGTAGTGTTTGTCTGAAGTCCCCACCAAGGAGTATAACTTTTCCACCAAATGGCTTATTGTTCTGCATAATTTCCTGAAGGAGCTTATTTACACATTTTAGAGCTATACCGGGTGTCATTGAGGCCTCATCCCAAATAAGCAATTTAGCATTACGTATGAACTCTGCATCTTTTGAAGTCATTCTCATATTTGATGTTGATGTTTCCAGTAATGGAATTGGAAGCTTAAACCGTGAATGGTAAGTTCTGCCACCATCAAGGAGATTAGCTGCTATTCCTGTAGAGGCAACAGGAAGAACTCCATCTGTGCGTCCACGTAAAGTACTCAATAATGTTTTATATAAATAAGTCTTGCCACTTCCACCAGGTCCATCAATAAAAAAACATCTGTGTGGTAAATTTTCATTATCAATTGCAGACATTACATTGTCAAATGCAGCTTTTTGCTCGATGTTTAATGCTTCTTGAAGTTGTGCTCCAACTTGGGCTTCCAACTGTGTAACATAGTTGAATTGCATTTCTGGAATGAAGTTTGATGGATTGGGTAGTCCAAAATCTTCACAACGTTTACCATGCAATATGAGAACATTTTGAATATCTGTTAATGCCAAATTTTTGCAACTTTTGCAATCATCAATGTGGTCTTCATGACGTGAATAATCTTCATAAAGATCATGTTTGTATTTTTCAAAGAGTTGTGGGACATTAGGTGGGACAACAAAGATACACAAATAAGCAAACAGTTCCCTCTTTTGTTTAGGCATTTGTTGAGATGCTGATTCGTTAAGTGTAAGATCCCATGTAGCGTCGTCATCTAAAAGTGAAAGCTTTTGGGCAGCTTCTTTGAATGTGTGACAAACTTGTCCATTAACAGTTCGTAAGTCCTTAAAGGATATTGCTCCTTTTAAGTGCAAGAGCAGTAACCTCAAACAAAATCTCTCCAAATCTGATGAAATATTTACATTATACAATCTGCCAATTGTTGTATCTGCTCCTCTTTGTCTTGGATTCCACTTACGGGTTTTTACATCAAATACAAAATGTTGAGGAATGTCAGAGTAAAAAAATTCACGTGCCGCATTATTATCAACATTCAACTTAAAGTATGCTGTCAAAGTGGTATCCCTGTCTTGTGCCTTTTCTGCAGCTAATTGTACGTTTTCATTATGGAAATATACATCTTGTTCGCCTGGAAGATGAACTTGAAGTCTTATTATTGTATGTGTTTGATGGTGCATCAAAAAACCATACAACCTCCAAACAGCTTCAGGAGCACTGACATATCTTGTGTCCAAAAAATTTTGAATTTCATCATGCTGTAGTGTATTATGTTCCTTAATGGAAATATTTGCACAATCGTAACCTTTATATACATATTTGAAGAGATATTTAACACTTTTAACAGAAACACAACTCTCTACATTTATATGGCAGTTGTATTTCAAGCAGAAGTATGGGCTATATGGAACTACCCATGAGTTGTCAATTTTTTTCCCTTTGACAATTACAGTGGTCTCATTTTTTTGTCTCCGATATCGCGGATATCCATCAACATTAATTAAAGTTTCTTCTTGAAAAATTTTCGGAAAATTCTTGCTGCAATTACCATCAACCATGCATGGAGAATTTAAATTATGTTCTCCACATGGACCGTGTATCATATGCTTTATTACAATAGCATTTAGTCTTGGATAAATATGTTCATCAGGAATTTCAGCTGATATAAAAGTGTCAATGGTTTCAGCATCATTTGGCTTGTCTTCGGCTTTCAATATTAAAAGGATATGAGCATGTGGTAATCCTCTTTTTTGAAACTCTATTACATGCACTTTTGCGCAAGGACTTCCAAGAACATGTTTGTTCAAGATATCATTCAAAAGAGAATTTAATTTGAGATTGAAAACTCTTGCTACCAAATCTGGTCTGAACTCCACTGCTTGACCTTCTAATAGGTTATAAAGTATCTCAGGCCATTTAGGGTTGCAGGTCATGGTGATGAAGTAATCCGGTTTTCCATATTTTCTAACAATGGCCATAGCATCATGGTAGTTTTGGGCCATATTTCGTGGACTTCCCTGAAAAGATGATGGCAAAATAACTGCTTTTCCAGGCATCAGGCCCTGTGCAGCAGCCTCACTTTGAATGTAATCCATTAATCCTGTATATTTTTCAATGCGAAGATTAGATTGATTTTGACGGATATAGTTGAGTCTGTTGGCCTCAGTCTTGACATAAGCATCAACAAAGTACTGCTGCGTCAACTTGCCAGCACTAAGGAAAGGATTGAATTGATCCCTAATTGAAATTCTGTAAGAGTAGTATTTCATTTGGCTAACTCTTATCCTTGGATTGGTGGTTACTCTTCTTTGTACATCACTAATTGATGTTGGCCTGTAGTTAAGAGCAATATTGGAACCCCAACTTTGGTCCCCATATGGAAACAACAAAGGATACAGCAATGGTTCAAGATTAGGATCTAAAACACTTATTCTTTCAGTTTTTTTTGTTTGATCTGTAGATCGGCAATGAATAAGAAGGTCACGTTCAAGAGGAGGTTCACCATCAGAATTTTGGAAAATAACAGCAACCTCATTAACTCTTTGTACGTTATATCTTCGGTAATCTGATGTTCTGTCCTGCAGAATTACCATTGAAACTTTAGAATTTTGAACTCCATTTAAAGATGCTTCATGGATGCATTCTTGCTCTACCTCATAAAGCATTTTACATGCTTTTGCAAAAGGGTTATACTGAGACATATATGAACTTAACTCCCTCAAAAGTTCAATGTGACATCCTGAATTTTCTTTTAGTGCTGCTCGTTGGTCCGCAGCTTCCTCAGGACTCAAAATGTAGAGTTGTGCAAATTTGCGTTGATCATCATTTTCTGGATGCAAAGCACCAGATCGGTGATAAATTTGGCCATTTATTCTAAAACAGTATGGGCCATATCCTGGAGGTGGTGCAATGTTTGCTCCCATTGATGCAAACGCCAATGCACTATTTATAGAACGGATATTTTGCATAAAATTCTTTGAATGTGTGTGTTGTCCAGTCATTAGTTGTTGGATCAGTGGTGAAATTTGTATATGAGGTAATGTTATTTTTCCTTTATTGCAGCATTTATTAAAAAGCTTATCGCTTGGTTGTTCCTCTGGAAAATGCTTCGCCATGCAAAATTTGCAATAAACATTAAGTTGACCACATGTGTGCATCGGGACATTGTCTTCATTAAATAGTGAATGGTTATAACTTTTGTTATATTGATTAGTGATAGTGATGTTAGTACTATTTTTTATTTTTTTCTACGTGCAGCAGAACGTGATCTTTGCATGTCCAGTTGGAGACCTTTTTCCTGAGCAGTCATATTGGCCCTACAAATCCGTTTTTTTGAAGAATCCTTTTTGCGTACAGTTACCCTTTGTTGTTCAGTCATATGTGTCCGTCGTATACGTTGAGTTTCTTTTCTTCTGCGTTTAACGTTTTCTGCATCTTCCTGTGTTAAAATTCTTTTAGGAGGCATTCTTCTATTTTTATGTTTATGCAGCACTCTTTACTTTTTTTTAAACACTCTTTTTTTTTTTTTATGCACTTTTTTGTAGTCACTTTTTTTTATGCAGTATATATGTTTTTTAAGGTTTATTATTATTAGGCACTCTTTATTGCCTTTTTTATGCTGTATATATGTTTTTTTAAATAGGTTTGTTATAATGCTGCTTATGTAGTATTAGGCACTCTTTATTGCCTTTTTTATGTTGTATATATGTTTTTTTTTTATAATTTTTTTTTATAATGCTGCTTATGTAGTATTAGGCACTCTTTATTGCCTTTTTTTATGCTGTTTATGCAGTCTCTTTATTTGTTTTAGGCAGTCTTTTAGGCACTCTCTTTGTTATATCGGCAGTCTTTATTTTGTATTAGGCAATGTTAGGCACACTTTTTTATTTTTAGACAATCTTTATTTTGTTTAACAAAGTCTTAGGCACTCTTTACTTTGTTTTATACACTTTTTATTTTGTTTTTGGCAGTATTTTTTTTTAATGCAGTCTTAGGCACTCTTTATTTTGTTGTAGACATTAGGCGTGTTTATGCTGCTTATGTAGTATTAGGCACTCTTTATTGCCTTTTTTATGCTGTTTATGCAGTCTCTTTATTTGTTTTAGGCAGTCTCTTTATTTCCCTTTTTTTAGGCACTCTGTTATATTGGCAGTCTTTATTTTTTTAGATAGTCTTTATTTTGTATTAGGCAATGTTAGGCACACTTTGTTTTTTTTAGACAATCTTTATTTTGTTTAACAAAGTCTTAGGTATTCTTTACTTAGTTTTATACACTTTTTGCTTTGTTTTTGGCAGTCTTAATTTTTTTTCATGCAGTCTTAGTCACTCTTTATTTTGTTGTAGACATTAGGTGTGTTTGTCACTCTTTACTTTGTTTTAAACACTCTTTTTTTTTTATGCACTTTTTTTTATACACTTTATTTTTATGCAGTATATATGTTTTTTACGGTTTATTAGTATTAGGCACTCTTTATGGCCTTTTTTATACAGTATATATTTTTTCTTAAAAGTGTTTGTTATAATGCTGCTTATGTAGTATTAGGCACTCTTGATTGCCTTTTTATGCAGTATATATGTTTTTTACGGTTTCTTAGTAACTTTGTTTTTTGCAGTCTTAATTTTTGTTCATGCAGTCTTAGGCACTCTTTATTTTGTTGTAGACATTAGGCGTGTTTGTCACTCTTTACTTTGTTTTAAACACTCTTTTTTTTGTATTATGTCCTTTTTTAAGACACTTTTTTATGCAGTATATATGTTTTTATTAGTATTAGGCACTCTTTATTGCCTTTTTATGCAATATATATGTTTTCTTAAAAAGGTTGATTAAAATGCAGCTTATGTAGTATTAGGCACTCTTTATTGGCTTTTTTATGCAGTATATATGTGTTTTTTTCAAAGGGTTTATTATAATGCTGCTTATGTAGTATTAGGCTCTTTTTTTGCCTTTTTTATTCTGTATATATGTTTTTTAAAAAATGTTTCTTATAATGCTGCTTATGTAGTATTAGGCACTCTTTATTGCCTTTTTTATGCAGTATATATGTGTTTTTTTGTTCAAAGGGTTTATTATAATGCTGCTTATGTAGTATTAGGCTCTTTTTTTGCCTTTTTTATTCTGTATATATGTTTTTTAAAAAAAAATTCTTATAATGCTGCTTATGTAGTATTAGGCACTCTTTATTGCCTTTTTTATGCAGTATATATGTGTTTTTTTGTTCAAAGGGTTTATTATAATGCTGCTTATGTAGTATTAGGCGCTCTTTATTTCCTTTTTTTTTTATTTGTATAGAGACTTTTTATATGTGCAGTGCAGCACAGTGTTGTGCTGTTTTATGTGCCTATTTTTTCTTTTAAAGTAATATAGTTATGTTATATGTGCTGTGCAGCACAGTATTGAGCACTTTTATGAGCTTATGACTAAAATATATCTTTTCTATGTGCTGTTAGCACAGTGTTGTGCTCTTTTATGAGCCTATTAATCCTTTTTTATTTTTAAAACCTAAAATTTATTTTTTGACCCTATTAAGGTTTTTTTTTTTTGTTTTTT
Source organism: Bombina bombina (assembly GCF_027579735.1). NCBI lineage: Eukaryota > Metazoa > Chordata > Amphibia > Anura > Bombinatoridae > Bombina > Bombina bombina. The sequence goes on from NC_069502.1 coordinate 42,199,826, forward strand.
TTTAAACTACTATATGCTGTTAGCACAGTGTTGTGCTCTTTAATATATCCGCACAGTGTTGGGCTCTTTGTGCTGGGTACTATGTGCTATGTAGCACATACATAACTCCTGAGGCCATTAATATTTTTTTTTTAATTTTTTTTTTTTTTTTTTTTTTTTTTTTAAACTACTATGTGCTGTTAGCACAGTGTTGTGCTCTTTAATATATCCGCACAGTGTTGGGCTCTTTGTGCTGGGTACTATGTGCTATGTAGCACATACATAACTCCTGAGGCTATTAATATTTTTATTTTATTTTATTTTTTTTAATAAATATTGTGCTGTTAGCACAGTGTTGAGCTCTTGTATGAGCCTATTATTCCTTTTTTTTGTATGTGCTGTTAGCACAGTGTTGGGCTCTTGTATGAGCCTATTATTCCCTTTTTTTTAAACTAAAGAGCAAATTTTTAAAGTAAAGAGGTTTTTTTTTTTTGTTAAATGTAGATATTTTTTTTTGCTAATTGCGGATCTTTCAAATAATGACCTTTCTCAGTGCAAGTGCAATAGAAATGCGCAGCATAAGTCCTGAGGTAAATTTTTTCCTGAGGGCCTTTTTTTTTCAACAATTTTTTTTTTAAACTAAAATTTTTAAACTAAAGAGCAAATGTGAGGTATTTTTTTTTACTATGTACTATGTAGCACATACATAAGTCCTAACATTTTTAAACTAAAGAGCAAATGTTTAAAGTAAAGAGGTTTTTTTTTTTTTGTTAAATGTAGACCTTTCTCAGTGCCAGTGCAATAGAAATGCGCAGCATAAGTCCTGAGGTAAATTTTTTCCTGAGGGCCTTTTTTTTTCAACAATTTTTTTTTTAAACTAAAATTTTTAAACTAAAGAGCAAATGTGAGGTATTTTTTTTTACTATGTACTATGTAGCACATACATAAGTCCTAAAAGTTTTAAACTAAAGAGCAAATGTTTAAAGTAAAGATTTTTTTTTTTTTTTGTTAAATGTAGATATTTTTTTTTTGCTAATTGCGGAGCTTTCAAATAATCTCAGTGCCAGTGCAAAAGAAATGCGCAGCATAAGTCCTGAGGTAATTTTTTTCCTGAGGGCATTTTTTTTTAAACAATTTTGTTTTTAAACTAAAATTTCAAGACCCAATTCTTTTAAACTAAAGTAAAGAGGTTTTTGTTTTTTGCTTAAATGTCGATTTTTTTTGCAGAGCTTTGAAATCATGACCTTTCTCAGTGCCAGTGCAATAGAAATGCGCAATGTATTATGGCTCGCGACGCTTTTAACGGCTAGTTGCGTGCGCGTGGGTTCGCGTGCGCGTGCGCATTGTGTGATAGGCTAGTAGGCTAAGTGGGTTGTCAACGGCTAGGGCTAGTTGCGTGCGCGTGGGTTCGCGTGCGCATTGCTAGTAGGCTAAGTGGGTTGTCAATGGCTAAGGTTCGCGTGCGCGTGCGCGTGCGGGGGGCTCAAAAGTTTTGTGAGTGTGCGTGCGCAGCAAGGGGGGTCAAAGTGCTAACAAAGTTTTGTGAGTGTGCGTGCGCAGCAAGGGGGGTCAAACAAACATGCTAAGTACTAAGTGCGGGGGGCTCAAATCAGTTTTGTGAGTGTGCGTGCGCAGCAAGGGGCTAAGTGGGTTGTCAACGGCTAAGGTTCGCGTGCGCGTGCGGGGGGCTCAAATCAGTTTTGTGAGTGTGCGTGCGCAGCAAGGGGGGTCAAAGTGGTAACAGCTGGCCAAGGGTGCGCGTGCGATCAGCGGCAAGAGTTTGTCTGAACTGCGCATGACGGCTTCAGACAAACTCTTGTCTTTTATAATATAGGATTATTTACTTTTCTCCTTATAGTAAGGTTGCAAAAAACTTCTATTATCATATATTTTTTATTCATTATATTGAGATCTCTATAAGGGTTTGAGGTCTTACTTTAATTATGCAATATTGGCCTCCAACTTGTCACTTATTTAGAGATCTCTATCGATATGTATACTATGTATTTAACTTTTTTTGATTTCAATGGTTTTTTTTTTTTTTTTTTCAAATGCTTTATTAGAAGTTGTCAAAGAAATACATAGAAAAACATTAAGAAAATGTACAAATTGACATCATTTGTTATAGGAAAAAAAAGAAAAAAAAAATGCAAATACAACTTCGCTACCGTTATTCTATTATGTTCACAGTAGTAAGACTCGAGGTTGGCTATTATAGTTGGATTAGATGTGAAGTACCATTCAGCCAGTATCTGAGAGTAAGAAGTAGCTATGTGTAGGAGGACGTTAACGTCCTCATTGCTATAATGAGTTGACCCGGCTGTGTGTGTGTGTTAAGAGAATTAGGTCTAGAGAAGGCGGAAATAAGTGTGACATTGTATGGTCCAGTTCTGAAGGCGTGCGGGGGGGTAAGTTTCTACTGGCTATTTACATATTCCTCCCATAGAAATGATATGTTATAGAATTTGTCTATTCGTTTAGTGTGGGTGTAGTGGTACTTCTCCAATTGGAGGTAGTGGGTAACTTTAGTTTTCCAGACTGCCAGGGATGGTAGGTTTGTCTTCTTCCAATTGAGTGGGATTAGCCTCTTAGCTGAATTGATCATGATAGTGAGAAGTGTTTGTTTTAGTTTGCATGGGATTTTAGGGAATTTGTTGAAAAGAAAAACCCAGCGTGAAGGGGAGCGATGCGCCTAAAGCTTTTTCGATTTCTGGTTTAAGGGAGCGCCAATAGGATGTGGCTATCGGACAATTCCACCAGATATGCGCAAAGGTTGCTGTTGCACCACAATCTCTCCAGCACATGGTGGTCGCGCTGGGAAACAAATGGTGCAATCTGACGGGGGTGTAATACCAGCGGCTTAATAGCTTAAGGTTCATCTCTAACATTGATATAGACGATGAGGCTTTCGTCATCTGCTGGAAAATAATTGTCCAGTCTGGCAGGTCTAAAGTAGTTTCCAAATCTATTTCCCATTTGGCTACGTATGTAGGGGGTGCTGAGTGGGACACCTGTGATAACAGTTTATATGTAAGGGATAGGATTCCCCTCTGTGGGGAAGAGTGGAAGCATATTGCTTCAAATTGAGAGAGGTGTCTTTGCAGGTGAGATTTAAGAGGATGTGTGTATAGATAGTGTTTCAACTTTGTGAAAGTGAACCAATTTTGGAAATGTGTCCCAAGGATATTGCTTATTGCTTGTTGTGGTTGAATCTCCTTACCCTTGTATTAAAGGTGGTGTGGGACTGAGCTGTGTATAAAGGGGGTGGGGTGGGTTGCGGTGGTTGTCTTTATCATAGATGAGAACGGTGTGCTTTTACTGACCGGTGTCAGGGGAGAACATGTGGTGGAGATTTTAGGGTGCTTCTGGAGTATTTTGTCCCACTGTCTGAAGGTTTCGTGTACCAGCCTGGGGGTTGTGTGGGATAGTTTACGTTGGACATTGGGAAGCCAGCAGTTCCTGCACAGGTAATATTTATCGGAGAGTGACTGCTCTAATTGGATCCACTCTTTGTTCATGTTGTGCTTGCACCAGTCCACAATTCGTGTGAGGAAAACTGCCTGCCTATAACGCATCAGGTTTGGGGCTCCAATCCCTCCCAACTCTTTTGGGCGATATAAAGTGGAGGTGGCAATACGGGGCCTTTTGTGCGACCATATGAAGCTGTTAATTTGTTTTTGTAGGGAGAATAACAGGCGTTCAGGGATGGGAATTGGGAGAGTTTGCAAAAAGTATAGGATTTTAGGTAAAATGATCATTTTAACCGCGTTGATTTTTCCTAGCCAGGAAAGAGGTTTGTGGTTCCATGAGCCGAGGGTGACTTGAGTTGTCGAATTGAGAATTTTATAGTTTAGGGATATTATAGTTTCCACGGATGGTGAGACGTACACCCCTAGGTATTTGATGGCCTTGGGCTGTATGCGGAAGTGATATAGCTGTTGGATGTTATCTATTACATTTGGGCATAGATGGGTGGCTAGTAGTTCTGACTTTGAGATGTTGATTTTGAAATTGGAGTATAAACCATATGTTTGTAGGACTTGCATCAGTGGGGGTAATGACGTCCCAGCATCCGTGAGCGTTAAAAAGATATCATCCGCATATAAGGTTATTTTATATGTTGCACGTCCGATCTCTATACCATAGATGTCTAAATTGTGTCTGATATGTATGGCAAGCACTTCCATTGCCAGTATGAATAGAAGAGGTGAGAGCGGACAACCTTGCCTGGTTCCATTCATAATTTTAAACGGGGGTGAGATGGAGTCATTTATTTTGATTTTGGCCTGAGGGTTATTGTAGAGGGTGAATATTTTCCCTATAATTTCTTGGGGAAAGCCGAATGTGCAAAGGGTTTGTTTCAGAAAAGACCAATCTAGCCTATCAAAGGCTTTTTCCGCATCCATGGCAAGAAAAACCGATGGGATTTTTTGAGTAAATGTGTATTCCATGAGGTCTAGTATTTTGGTGGTGTTGTCCCTGGCTTCTCTGGAGGGCATAAAGCCTGCTTGATTAGTGTGTATGATTGAAGGTAAAATTAAGTTTATTCTTGTGGCTATGATTTTTGCGAAAAGTTTTACATCTAAATTCAGAAGGGAGATGGGGCGGAAATTTGCGGGTGTGTCTGGGGGTTTTCCTGTCTTCGGGAGAACTACCACTAGGGCCTCCAGCATGAAAGGTGGGAAAGGGTTGTCATCAGCTACTGCATTAAACATTGTGGTGAGGTGAGATGTCAGTATGGCTGAGAAAGTCTTATAATATTTGGCTGTAAAGCCATCTGGCCCAGGACTCTTCCCTGTTTTCAAGGTTTTAATGGTTGTTTGAATTTCTTGTGGGGATATTGGCTTGTTGAGTTGATTCTTTTGATCGTTCGTCAGCTCTGGTATCGGGTATATTGTAATGTATTCTGTAAGTTTAACAGAGTGATCTGCTGCGGGAGTGTCTTTCTGGAGATTGTATAGTGAGGAGTAGTACCCGTGAAAGGACTGCAGAATCTCTGGGGTAGTTTGGAGTGGGTTTCCTTTTGGGTTTTGTAATTCATAGATATGGGATTTGAGTCTTTTTTTCTTTAGAGCCCTTGCTAGAAGTTTACCTGCCCTATTGTTCTCGAAATAAAACATACTATTGGTTTTTCTACGTTGAGATTGGTATTCTAAGTCTAGGAAATTATCTAGTTCGTCTCTAGTTGTTTGCATGTCTGTTAAAATGTTGGTGTTTGTCTGAGATTTCTTGTGTGCATATTCAAGTTGTGCGTATTTTGTTGTAAGTTCTTGATACCGTTTGCGGTAGGTCTGTGTATGATGGGCTTTTATTTTGATTAATTCACCTCGAATTACACATTTATGTGCTTCCCATATAGCAAAATTATCGTCAATTGAACGCGAATTTATGGCAAAATATTCCTCGATAGATTTAGTTAGTTTGGGAACTATGTCTGGATGGTCTAGAAGGCTGTCATCCATTTTCCACTGGTATGGGGTAAGGGGTGTGTTGGGCCAGGTAAGTTTAAGTTGGACCGACGAATGGTCTGACCAAAAAGTGGGGGTTATGTCACATCTGTTTATGTGGGATAGACCACACTGATTTGTGAAGATGTAGTCTAATCTACTGTATGATTTGTTAGGGTGAGAGAAAAAGGTGTAGTCTCTTCTCTCTCTGTGCATGAATCTCCAAGTGTCGTGGAGATTCATATCTTTCATTCCTTGCCAGATGGTTCTGTAAAGTTTTCGTGGGATTTGGATGTTTATGTTAGTGCTGTCGATAGTGGGCTGTAGAGGGATGTTAAAATCTCCAGAAAGGAAGATTGGGCCCTTAGCAAGATCTAGTATCTTTGTGAACATGGAGCGAAAGAAAGGAAGTTGTTGGGTGCATATATGTTTATAAGCGTTACAGGTCTTCCATAAAGGAGGCCCAGCAGTCCTAGAAATCGGCCTTCTCTATCTGCAACTCTTTTGGTAATGATGAATGGGGTGGATTTATGTATTAAGATGCTCACTCCGTTTTTTTTATTTGGTCCTGTGCTGTGGAAGTGTGTGGTGAAGTGTTTCCCAAAATATTTAGGAATGTGGTGGGATTTAAAATGTGTTTCCTGGAGAAAGAGTATGTCTATGTGTCGTTTTGTTAAGTCAGACAGGGCTTTGGATCTCTTAATTGGTGAATTAAATCCTTTTACATTCTGAGTCAGAAGGGTCAATTGTGGGGCTGGGTCATGTGTCTTTGTTAGCATTGTAATGCTTTGGTCGTTCATGATAGGGTTGAGTGTTAGGGCTTGAATTGGTACTTGGCTCGAGGGTAGTGTGTGTGTTTGTGGTTGTTGTAACAAGTGTTGAAGTTGCAGAACAGTAAACACGAATTATATAACAGTAAAACCATCTTTTCTGAAAACAAAACATAACAAACATACTAAACATATTAAACAAAATAAACAAACAACAGGCTCTCTGCCTAATGTAGGTCATTTCTGAGAGCATTCGTGAAGGGGAATGTTATTGGCTAACCCCTGAGATATACACTTGGTTATCCATCCCACATGTTGGAGATATTAGAAAGGATTTATAACTCAGATGTTTAGTCGCTGTTTCACTTGGTAGGGCTTAGGAGCTTTGAACAGGGCATAGTCTAGCATACCAGGGGGTTAATTGTCCATACTATAAGGTGTATATCCAGGGATAATTGTTAATACACTTGTAAAAAATATTCGCTACTTGTATAGGTCAATAACACTTCCCCTAGGTGACTACCTGCATGCTTGGCATTAAAGTACATAGTTACCCTTCAATAAAATCAACAAAATTAAGCTGATGATGCGGAACTCTGTAAAACAACAGACAAAAAGGATATCTCTGTATACTTATCAAAGCATCAGTTCAAGGTAGTAAGTTACTCGCAAGTTCAGTGAGTTGAGTCTTTATAGGCTGCGTGGTCTTGCAGTGGAGCAGACGGAGATGCTGGGTAAGTGCGAGGAGACTGTGTCCGGGCAGGCATTGTGCTCTGTCTACCAGAAGCAGTTCTCTCAGGTGTAAGTGAGTCTCTGCTGGTTCTTGATGTTGAGGGACCATTCTTGTTCGGTATGGTGGAGTCAAGTGGGGGGTCTATCCCCAATTGTTTCCAAAAAGTGTCAGTCTCTTCTGGGGATCTGCATGTTAGCCGAGTGTTATTTCTGAGTACCCAGACTTGAGTGGGGAAGCCCCATCTGTATGGGATTTTTTTGTTGCGGAGGAGAGTGGTTAATGGGCTGAACTCCTTTCTTCGCTGTAATGTTTGTGCGGCTAAGTCTTGGTAAAATTGGAGAACATTGCCGCGAAATCTGATTGGTTGCAGCTTTCTTGATTGGTTCAAGAGCATCTCCTTTTCAAGGAAGTTTTTAAAGCGAATAATAATGTCTCTTGGAGGTGCCGTGTCCGGCGGTTTTGGTCTGAGAGACCTATGGGCTCGCACCCATTGAATGTCTGTAGTGCATGTGGATTCTTTTATTTGCTGAAATAAAGACTGAAGATAGACTGGGTAATCACGTGGGAGAACACTCTCAGGGACCCCCCTAATCCTTATGTTTTTTCGGCGGCTCCTGTTCTCCAGGTCCTCTAGTTTTTCTTGGAGTAAGGTGATGGTTTCTTGGTGTGAGGTTACTTGGTCTGTAAGAGACTGGACATCCTCTTTGATTTCATCTTGGTTGGTTTCAAGAGAATCCACTTGGAGCCCTATGGTGTGGATATCTTGTTTCATGCCCGCTAGCTCTTCTCTGATACATGTGCGGACAATGTCCGCGATATCTTGTTTGGAGGGAAGGCCCTGAAGGATTGTTGAAGTAAAGCTGGTGTCCTCATTTTGCAGAGTAGGTGCTTGTGAGGGTTGGTGATCCATTGAAGGTCTCTTGTCTCTCGCCTCAGGTGCGTCTGCAGCTTGCATATAAGAGGAGATGGTAGCTGTCTTTACTGTAGGTGGTTTTAGGGGCTTGTCATGCTTCAGTCTTCTGGATGTCATGTTGACTGGTCTGAAGAGGAGTGTGTTTTTGGGAATCTTTTCAGTTAAGATCTCAAGATAGTGTCTCTGGCTGCTAGTGCGCAGATGAACTGCCGGTCTGGGTTTCAACAGGTGCTCCTCCTCAGATTTTGTAGTGGGCAGGACAGGTGTGTTATATCGTGTGTTTCGTGGAGTCCTCCTAAATGAAACTCAAGGGCTGTGCCACCTCTGTCTGGTGTGCTATAAAAGTTCCTTGTGGAGTGATTTACAGTGCTGTGTAAGTGGAATAAGGTGGAAAGCGCTATGTAAATGTGTTTACTGCGGCCCTTCTTATTCTGTGGCTTTCACTTATGTGCAGTTCATGTGAATGAGCAACACTCTGCAGTGGTATGTAGTGGGTTTATTAGACTGGGCAGCCCTATATATGGAGGGGTTTTGAGCTGGGTTAGTTGTATGCCTCTTGTCACCAGTAAAGTTTCACCCTCACTTATGGTTTTTGTCTGTGCTCCCCCTTTTTTTTTTTTTTCCTGTGGTGTCGTTAAAGAGTTTGTTTAAATATATATTTTTTTCGTTTTTATTTTTATTTGTTTCTTCCCTTGTTTCTTTTCTTTATTCTCTTTAGCTCTGTGTTGTTTTTTTTTTTTTTTTTTAAATTATTTGCTAGTTGAGAGTTCTCTTAGGGTTTTATTATTTCTGCCCCCTCCTTTTTATTCTTATATCTCCCTCTCTCTGAGATTGCGTTATTGGTTTTGTCTGTGGTTCTTTGGCGGGTGGTGATTGGGGCACCCTGCTTGTTATCACTGTCAGCTCAAGTTACTCTGAACCGCTGACAGGTGTGGCGCAGAGGGAAGTGAAAGCCACTATGGCGGCCGGTGCACTTCCGGGAAGACGCTCCTCCCCCGCAGCGGCCCAGGCACTGAGGCCTATATTCAAGGCAACAGTCCCCTCTGATGGGATCCCCTTGGGTAACTGATCGGGGATTAGCTCTTGGGATGGTGCGGTAGTAAGGGGAGGCTGTTACCTGAGTTCAATGCGAGTGTGTTGCGTTGGCGGTAGGATCGCCCCTGATGTAATTGCGATACCGCTTGTGATAATCACTGTGTGGAGGGTAGTCTGTCGTTCCCGGAGGCTGCCAGATGTAATCCGGTGGCTATTAGCCTCTTGCCGTTCACTGTAGGGTATTCAGCAGGTTCCGGTTGATAGGAGGAGATCCGGCCTAGTAGGTTGCAGGGTGTTTTCAGCAGCTTATACTTTCCATCACCTACGATATTTTAAAAAGTTGCAGCTATAACTGGTATCTCTGGCTCTTCAGTGGCATTTGTATTCACATCTGGGTTAGTTTATGTGGGATTTCATTGGGATATTAATGTTTTTAGGGATTGCCAACACAGAGCTCCGGATTTACGCTGCACTCATGGCAGCAGCCGGCTCCGCCCCCCGATTTCAATGGTTTTTATTCTTATTTTTTCATTTTTATATATTAATTTTTTTTTTAAATTGTAAGCATCATATGTAATTCTGTATTTCTATGTTTTTTGGATGCTTGCTCTTGTGGCTGGGGTCATATTTGGGGCTTATCAGCTATTAGTCATATAAAACATGTATTGTATTATTTTGTATATTACTTTGGGTTTTACATACTTTGTATAGGTTTTATGAGTTGCTTCTCTTTTTTTGTATTTATTTTTTTCATTAGTTTTTTACATATTTGTATTTTTATGTTTTTTATGCTTTGGAGCACAACCTTATTTGTTTGAATATAAATATATGAAATACTTACCCTTGTACACATCTACTGCCGTTTACACTTGTTTTTACATTCTTGGCATTATGACCTTTTTGTGGCCTCGATATGATCTTTTCTAACATCTGATTGGAAGTGGGTCTGTATAAAGGTATTGTTGCACTCCTAGTTTTCAGCCTCTGATGAAGCACATGTGCGCATGCGCGAAACACGTCAGATGTCATTTTGGTTACCTACTTTGTACCTGGCAACGTTGCTGAATAAATACTGCAAAACCAAGTTTTGGGCCTCTTGTCTCTGCTTCTTCCTCCTTGGGATATTGTGCATTATATATATATATATATATATATATATATATATATATATATATATATATATATATATATATATATATATGGAAATAAATAACAAATGATAGCAGCCTGTCCTTAATAAAAGAGAGGTCCCTCAAACCTCTCTAAACACAAGTAAAAGTACAAAAAGGAGCAGGATGGCACTATACACAATGTATTTAAACCAAAACAAACATCAGACTGTGTTACCAAAAATTAAATAAGGCATGTTAAATATAAATATATATATATATATATAATGTCAATTCAGATTCTGTCCCCACTCAGATGTAAACTTACTTCAAATACCCTCAATCCATATGAGGTAAGGAAAAGACGTTTGTGTAAAACACTTGGCACCTCCCAGAGTATGGAACTTGATAACCGGATAGAGAAGTCCCCTTAGTTGCAATATGAAGAGTCAATCTCCAGCAGTTAATCTTTTATGCCCCTGTCACCTGAATTTGCAGTTGTGGTGGGTCTCTCAATAAAAACATAAAACAAAAGAAAGAACTAACTTAAATGTAAGAAAAAAGTCTGGACACTATCTCACCCTCTTAGCCTTTCAAATAAGACTAAGATCTCTCAACTTAGTCTGATTAATTTTTATTTAGGAACTGCAGAAATATGAAAGGCGCTGGGAAGCTGAGGGTTAATATAAATAAGTCAAAAGAAATATATTTGTAACTATTCGTGAATTTTGGAGAATTAAAGATTCGTTGTTTAACAAGGTTTGAATATGGGTGAATTTTATCACATATGTAGTAAAAACAGTTATTCATATAGCAAATTCCGTTAGGATAATCAACCCAACAACTAGGTAAAATAAATAAATGTGATTTAATAAAAAGATTTTGACATATAAAAAATACAGTAAAATACAGTTGTGGCCACAACTACAATAAAAAATGATATTTCGAAAACAGTATCAAGAATATACACAGTGAATGTGTTGTTTTTTTGAATATTCCTTATAGGCTTTGGCCTGACAAATCGTTTAGGATTTATGATTTTGAACACTTAGTGGTGGAAATAAACATTTGTGCTGAGAAATTATATAATCAATAGTGAAGTGTAGTATTTGGTACTGCAGATATTTAAAAGTCTTATGAACGATAATCCTAAATTACTTAGTAATTCCGGTGGTGTTAGTGCTTTGTATCCAAACACTCATATGCTGATAGTACAAGATGTTACGGGTGATGTGAGGAAAAAAGTAATTCTTCAGTGTCAGATTTTTTTCAAAGTGATGTGATTTGTATCCAAAATAAAAGGTGACTTTTCTCAATACATTGTTACTTGTATCCAAGTGTAACTTTTATCCAAGTGTAACTTTTCTAATGTGCAGTGTTGCTCCGATTATATGATATATACAGCTGTGTGTTGCGTGGGAAACGATAGTTGGTTCAAAGTCAGTTATTTGTATTCCTATGAACGAAGTGCAATAGATATGGCTTGTGACAGACTTACCTGGCTGCGCTCCCTGGCCGGCGTTGTCCTTGCACGGCGGAAGTACTCGCAGCCGCTTCACTGTCGGATGTAGCCCTGTTGATTCTCCGCTGGTTTCGTTAGATGTTAATGCTGCGTGATATTCCTCCTGTAGTTGGCAGCTGTCGACTGTCTTGGGATGGGTGAGTTGCAAACAACAACTAATCCACAGATACTTCTACGCGTTTCAGCACACTTGGTGCCTTTATCAAGATATTTTACTGTGGATTGTTTGTGGCCTTTTTAAGTGTTTTCGGTACCCGTATGTGGGACCCGTATGTAGGAAACATGGTCTTAAAGGTAGTTTTTTCGTTATTTCTAAACAAGACTTCTATGTTTAATAACAATATCAGTACTTAAAGGGACATTATGAATTTTCCTTAACTTAGAATTTCACATTTTTTGCTATTTGAATATTGTTTTGATTTCCTTTGTTACCCAACGATTCAAATATATTTGTTAAATAGAATAACCTTAAAATAAACTTTACTTGTATATTTTGGTTTATATACACTGAAAAAATCCGAAATAGAGGTGTAAAATCGCAGACGAATGGTATCATATCTATAAATCTGTTTAAATGTTTATAGTGTATATATGTAAGAATTCTTACTATGCCTAAGTTATACTATTCAGAGGTTATAATCAATTTTGGCATATGTATCGGATATGTATCAGGTTGTAATATGGAATTAATTTTTATTTTTTAGATGATTTGAAAGGGGTGATGAGGACTAGTTCTATAATGCACCCTTCGTTTAAATGAAGGGATTGAGATCTAATTCTGCGTTGAGCCCTCCTGGTATTAGTGATGAAAAGTTTACTATCAATTCAGCTTCTACTAAGAGTAATTTTTTTGTTGTATCCCCCCCTCTTTTAGATACTATTTTCCTAAGTCCCCAATATAGTAACCCTTTGGTGCTCTGATTGTGTTCTTTTTTGAAATGTAGGGATAGTTGGTGATCTTCAAAGCCTCTTTCAATATTATTCAGATGTTGTCTTATTCTATCTTTGACGGGTTGTCCCGTTTGGCCCAAATATTGTTTTTTGCATGGACATTGGATTAAGTAGACCACATTTGTGTCAGTACATTTTATGGTGTCTTTAATTTTCAATTTGAAACTCGAGTTTGTAGACTCAACCATTTTGCTCCTCTTACTAAATTTACAGGCTTTACATTTATGGCAAGGATAATAGCCTTCAAGATTATTCCCTAGAACATCTTTGTTCGATTTACTTTTATTATATTCACTAGGGGCTAGTATTGCCTTTAAATTTTTACATTTTCTATAAATGATTTTGGGTTTTGATTGTGCAATATCATTTAAAAATGGGTCTTTCTGGATATAATGCCAGTGTTTATACAGGATTCTTTTGACACTCTGGAAATCTGCGGTATAGTGGGTTATAAATGCTGTCTCATATGACTTGAGTACACCTTGTGGGGTGCTTCTGTCTTTTGTTGTTAATAGAACTTTTCTATCAGTTATTAATGCAGTATTATGTGATTTCTTTATCAATTCTTTGTCATAGCCTCTTTCAATGAATTTGTTTTCAAGGATAGTTGATTGTGTCTTGAAATCTTGTATATCAGAACAGTTTTTTCTAAGTCTCATAAATTGACTTTTGGGTATGTTGAGTTTCCAGAGATCATTGTGGCAGCTATTGAAGTGTACATAGTTATTAGAATCTACTGGTTTGAAGTAGGTTTTTGTTTTTATTTGATTTTCCATAATTTCAACTGTGATATCTAAGTAGTTTATAGATTTAGTATTGTATTCGTATGTGAAAGAGAGACCCCACGAGTTATTGTTTAGGTCTTGCATGAATAAAATAAGTAGGTCTATACCTCCAGCCCACACAAAGAAAAGGTCATCTATATATCTCTTGAAGAGTACGAGGTTTGCGCTCCAGGGGGTTTCAAGAATATTAGTTTGTTCAAATTGACCCATAAATAAATTTGCGTAACTGGGCGCAAACCTCGTACCCATTGCTGTTCCCTTTTTTTGTAGGAAATAATTTCCATTGAAATTAAAGTAATTGTTTTTTAAAATAAATTCTATACATTTGAGAATGAAGTCTGATTGTTGAATTGGTATGGAATCATCATTGTGAAGAAATTGTTTCACTGCATTTATTCCTAAATTATGTTGGATATTTGTATATAGTGAACTTACATCACAGGTTACCAGAAGTAAGTTCTCATTCCATTCTATATGATTTAGTATATTTAGAAAATGTGTAGAGTCTTTAAGATGTGTAGGGAGTTTTTTAACATATGGTTGTAGAAATCTGTCTACATACTGGGAAAGGTTGGATGTTAGAGAGTTGATACCTGAAATGATAGGCCTACCTGGGGGTTTACTGAGGGATTTGTGTATTTTAGGTAAATAGTAGAATATAGGGGTTACAGGATTGGATTGTTTTATAAATTGTAGTTCTTTATTATTGAGTATGTTCTCTTTCTTTGCCTCAAATAGTATTTCGTCTAGTTTTAACATCATATCTTTAATTGGATTTAGGTCTAATTTTATATAGGTTTCTTTGTCGTTTAGGAGTCTATTAGCTTCCTCCACATAATCAGCAGTATCTAGGATTACTACTCCTCCCCCTTTGTCCGCCATTTTTATTATAATGTCAGGGTTATTACTTAATTCCCTAATTACGTCGTTTTCTTTTTTAGTTAAGTTGAATTTAGTCCGATTTTTTCCATTGTATTTATAAATTTCATCTTTAACTGCTTTTTCAAACAATTCTATATATTTCCCTTTTTCTTGGGTTGGGTAAAAGTTAGATTTTGCCTTCAAATCTGTATGTGTATAGGCATCTCTTAGAGTATTAGTGGGTATCCTATTCATCTGGTTTTCTATTGGATTTTTCATGAAATATCTTTTTAGAGTAAGTTTCCTTACATATTGATTTATGTTTACAAGAGTGTTGAATTTATTTAATTTGCTAGTAGGTGCAAATGAAAGTCCCTTGCTCAAGACTTTTTCCTGTTCTCTATTTAAAGTTGTTTTACTAAGGTTGAAAATCCCTGCAGTGTTGACTATCTCCACCTTTTTTCCATTCAGTTTTCCTCTCCCTCTCTTTCCTCTAGTCTTCTTTTTCCTTTTTGAACCCAATTTCTCTCTGGGAAATGTTCTGTATTTGTGCCCCAAGATGTGCCCTCTGCGGCTGGGCCCTTGCCTAAAAAAGAGTTGGAATTTTCCATGCCTTCATTATTGTCTTCAAACAGTTTAAATCTATTCTCTAATTCGATAGGTGTGGCTGTGATGTGTGGTTTATTTGTTTCTGTGTTAGGTTTGGTTTTCCTGCTATTATAGGTATTATCCCCTGTATTAGATTGCTGACCTCTATATGGAGTAGTGTTTTCTTGTTGTTTCCAAATTTGATTTTGTTGCCTCTTATCATTATAATTGGTCCTATTCCAATTTCTTTCTTGATTTCTATTCTCATTCCTATAGTCGTTTCTATAGTCATTTCTATAATCACTTCGATATTCGAAATTTTTATTATGGTCGTTTCTATAGTTGTAATTATCTGTTCTCTCTCTTCTGAAAAAATCATTTTGATTGTTATGGTGATTAGTGTAATTGTGATAATTGTAGGGTCTCTCATATCTAAATTGATTTCTATACTGATAATTTTCTGTGTATGTCGGTTTATGATGGAAGTTGTGAGGAGGTCTTGTGTATGATGAATCTTCCTGATATCTCCAATTTCTTTTTTCAGAATTTATATTTTCATATGTTTTAGTATTAGATTTATTTGCTTTCTTAAATAGATTTCCTGTTGTGATATTTTCAGTTGTATCTAAATTTGTAGTATTGGTTTGTGTGTTGCTAGGTGTATAAGATTCTGAATAGTCTTGTTCATCTCTTTTAAATTTTCTCCATTTTGTCTCTAGAATATTATTCCTTACATTAGTTATATTTGTTATTATTTCTTTCTGCCTTTCTTTTATCCTTTGATCATCCATATGATTAATCAATTTTTCTTTGTACTCATTAATATTTTTCCCTATATTTTCCAACGATCTATTTCTAGATTTTATCAGTATTCTGAGTAGATCTAATGATGCCTTTTCTAGTGTTTCATACCATTCTTTATTGTGATCATCTTCTAATATGAATGTGCAGTTTTTCTTTAACCTTAGGCCTCTAGGGACCATATCTTTGTCTATATATTTTTGTGTAAAGGTTAACTCAGCTTTCAATTTGATCTCTTTTACTAAGGATTCCTCTAATTTGTCCATTATTTCTCCATTATTGCTAGGTATATTGTCTTGTATAGTACTGGGTTGTATACCCATACTGCCTAATATATCATCTCTGAGATTAAAAATATCCATTTTTGGATATTTAAGGAGAATGTGTCAGACAGACAAATGAGAGATACAATTCTATCTTAAATGTAAGAAAAGAGTCTGGACACTATGTCACCCTCTTAGCCTTTCAAATAAGACTAAGATCTCTCAACTTAGTCTGATTAATTTTTATTTAGGAACTGCAGAAATATGAAAGGCGCTGGGAAGCTGAGGGTTAATATAAATAAGTCAAAAGAAATATATTTGTAACTATTCGTGAATTTTGGAGAATTAAAGATTCGTTGTTTAACAAGGTTTGAATATGGGTGAATTTTATCACATATGTAGTAAAAACAGTTATTCATATAGCAAATTCCGTTAGGATAATCAACCCAACAACTAGGTAAAATAAATGTGATTTAATAAAAAGATTTTGACATATAAAAAATACAGTAAAATACAGTAGTGGCCACAACTACAATAAAAAATGATATTTCGAAAACAGTATCAAGAATATACACAGTGAATGTGTTGTTTTTTTGAATATTCCTTATAGGCTTTGGCCTGACAAATCGTTTAGGATTTATGATTTTGAACACTTAGTGGTGGAAATAAACATTTGTGCTGAGAAATTATATAATCAATAGTGAAGTGTAGTATTTGGTACTGCAGATATTTAAAAGTCTTATGAACGATAATCCTAAATTACTTAGTAATTCCGGTGGTGTTAGTGCTTTGTATCCAAACACTCATATGCTGATAGTACAAGATGTTACGGGTGATGTGAGGAAAAAAGTAATTCTTCAGTGTCAGATTTTTTTCATAAGTGATGCGATTTGTATCCAAAATAAAAGGTGACTTTTCTCAATACATTGTTACTTGTATCCAAGTGTAACTTTTATCCAAGTGTAACTTTTCTAATGTGCAGTGTTGCTCCGATTATATGATATATACAGCTGTGTGTTGCGTGGGAAACGATAGTTGGTTCAAAGTCAGTTAATTTGCACCTACTAGCAAATTAAATAAATTCAACACTCTTGTAAACATAAATCAATATGTAAGGAAACTTACTCTAAAAAGATATTTCATGAAAAATCCAATAGAAAACCAGATGAATAGGATACCCACTAATACTCTAAGAGATGCCTATACACATACAGATTTGAAGGCAAAATCTAACTTTTACCCAACCCAAGAAAAAGGGAAATATATAGAATTGTTTGAAAAAGCAGTTAAAGATGAAATTTATAAATACAATGGAAAAAATCGGACTAAATTCAACTTAACTAAAAAAGAAAACGACGTAATTAGGGAATTAAGTAATAACCCTGACATTATAATAAAAATGGCGGACAAAGGGGGAGGAGTAGTAATCCTAGATACTGCTGATTATGTGGAGGAAGCTAATAGACTCCTAAACGACAAAGAAACCTATATAAAATTAGACCTAAATCCAATTAAAGATATGATGTTAAAACTAGACGAAATACTATTTGAGGCAAAGAAAGAGAACATACTCAATAATAAAGAACTACAATTTATAAAACAATCCAATCCTGTAACCCCTATATTCTACTATTTACCTAAAATACACAAATCCCTCAGTAAACCCCCAGGTAGGCCTATCATTTCAGGTATCAACTCTCTAACATCCAACCTTTCCCAGTATGTAGACAGATTTCTACAACCATATGTTAAAAAACTCCCTACACATCTTAAAGACTCTACACATTTTCTAAATATACTAAATCATATAGAATGGAATGAGAACTTACTTCTGGTAACCTGTGATGTAAGTTCACTATATACAAATATCCAACATAATTTAGGAATAAATGCAGTGAAACAATTTCTTCACAATGATGATTCCATACCAATTCAACAATCAGACTTCATTCTCAAATGTATAGAATTTATTTTAAAAAACAATTACTTTAATTTCAATGGAAATTATTTCCTACAAAAAAAGGGAACAGCAATGGGTACGAGGTTTGCGCCCAGTTACGCAAATTTATTTATGGGTCAATTTGAACAAACTAATATTCTTGAAACCCCCTGGAGCGCAAACCTCGTACTCTTCAAGAGATATATAGATGACCTTTTCTTTGTGTGGGCTGGAGGTATAGACCTACTTATTTTATTCATGCAAGACCTAAACAATAACTTGTGGGGTCTCTCTTTCACATACGAATACAATACTAAATCTATAAACTACTTAGATATCACAGTTGAAATTATGGAAAATCAAATAAAAACAAAAACCTACTTCAAACCAGTAGATTCTAATAACTATGTACACTTCAATAGCTGCCACAATGATCTCTGGAAACTCAACATACCCAAAAGTCAATTTATGAGACTTAGAAAAAACTGTTCTGATATACAAGATTTCAAGACACAATCAACTATCCTTGAAAACAAATTCATTGAAAGAGGCTATGACAAAGAATTGATAAAGAAATCACATAATACTGCATTAATAACTGATAGAAAAGTTCTATTAACAACAAAAGACAGAAGCACCCCACAAGGTGTACTCAAGTCATATGAGACAGCATTTATAACCCACTATACCGCAGATTTCCAGAGTGTCAAAAGAATCCTGTATAAACACTGGCATTATATCCAGAAAGACCCATTTTTAAATGATATTGCACAATCAAAACCCAAAATCATTTATAGAAAATGTAAAAATTTAAAGGCAATACTAGCCCCTAGTGAATATAATAAAAGTAAATCGAACAAAGATGTTCTAGGGAATAATCTTGAAGGCTATTATCCTTGCCATAAATGTAAAGCCTGTAAATTTAGTAAGAGGAGCAAAATGGTTGAGTCTACAAACTCGAGTTTCAAATTGAAAATTAAAGACACCATAAAATGTACTGACACAAATGTGGTCTACTTAATCCAATGTCCATGCAAAAAACAATATTTGGGCCAAACGGGACAACCCGTCAAAGATAGAATAAGACAACATCTGAATAATATTGAAAGAGGCTTTGAAGATCACCAACTATCCCTACATTTCAAAAAAGAACACAATCAGAGCACCAAAGGGTTACTATATTGGGGACTTAGGAAAATAGTATCTAAAAGAGGGGGGGATACAACAAAAAAATTACTCTTAGTAGAAGCTGAATTGATAGTAAACTTTTCATCACTAATACCAGGAGGGCTCAACGCAGAATTAGATCTCAATCCCTTCATTTAAACGAAGGGTGCATTATAGAACTAGTCCTCATCACCCCTTTCAAATCATCTAAAAAATAAAAATTAATTCCATATTACAACCTGATACATATCCGATACATATGCCAAAATTGATTATAACCTCTGAATAGTATAACTTAGGCATAGTAAGAATTCTTACATATATACACTATAAACATTTAAACAGATTTATAGATATGATACCATTCGTCTGCGATTTTACACCTCTATTTCGGATTTTTTCAGTGTATATAAACCAAAATATACAAGTAAAGTTTATTTTAAGGTTATTCTATTTAACAAATATATTTGAATCGTTGGTTAACAAAGGAAATCAAAACAATATTCAAATAGCAAAAAATGTGAAATTCTAAGTTAA
The DNA here is from genome assembly GCF_027579735.1 of Bombina bombina. NCBI lineage: Eukaryota > Metazoa > Chordata > Amphibia > Anura > Bombinatoridae > Bombina > Bombina bombina. The sequence goes on from NC_069502.1 coordinate 42,219,226, forward strand.
GGAAAATTCATAATGTCCCTTTAAGTACTGATATTGTTATTAAACATAGAAGTCTTGTTTAGAAATAACGAAAAAACTACCTTTAAGACCATGTTTCCTACATACGGGTCCCACATACGGGTACCGAAAACACTTAAAAAGGCCACAAACAATCCACAGTAAAATATCTTGATAAAGGCACCAAGTGTGCTGAAACGCGTAGAAGTATCTGTGGATTAGTTGTTGTTTGCAACTCACCCATCCCAAGACAGTCGACAGCTGCCAACTACAGGAGGAATATCACGCAGCATTAACATCTAACGAAACCAGCGGAGAATCAACAGGGCTACATCCGACAGTGAAGCGGCTGCGAGTACTTCCGCCGTGCAAGGACAACGCCGGCCAGGGAGCGCAGCCAGGTAAGTCTGTCACAAGCCATATCTATTGCACTTCGTTCATAGGAATACAAATAACTGACTTTGAACCAACTATCGTTTCCCACGCAACACACAGCTGTATATATCATATAATCGGAGCAACACTGCACATTAGAAAAGTTACACTTGGATAAAAGTTACACTTGGATACAAGTAACAATGTATTGAGAAAAGTCACCTTTTATTTTGGATACAAATCGCATCACTTTGGAAAAAAATCTGACACTGAAGAATTACTTTTTTCCTCACATCACCCGTAACATCTTGTACTATCAGCATATGAGTGTTTGGATACAAAGCACTAACACCACCGGAATTACTAAGTAATTTAGGATTATCGTTCATAAGACTTTTAAATATCTGCAGTACCAAATACTACACTTCACTATTGATTATATAATTTCTCAGCACAAATGTTTATTTCCACCACTAAGTGTTCAAAATCATAAATCCTAAACGATTTGTCAGGCCAAAGCCTATAAGGAATATTCAAAAAAACAACACATTCACTGTGTATATTCTTGATACTGTTTTCGAAATATCATTTTTTATTGTAGTTGTGGCCACAACTGTATTTTACTGTATTTTTTATATGTCAAAATCTTTTTATTAAATCACATTTATTTATTTTACCTAGTTGTTGGGTTGATTATCCTAACGGAATTTGCTATATGAATAACTGTTTTTACTACATATGTGATAAAATTCACCCATATTCAAACCTTGTTAAACAACGAATCTTTAATTCTCCAAAATTCACGAATAGTTACAAATATATTTCTTTTGACTTATTTATATTAACCCTCAGCTTCCCAGCGCCTTTCATATTTCTGCAGTTCCAAAAGAAAGAACTAAAGTGCTGCTCATAGTGTCACACTGTTTATTAAAAAGCAAATATTTTAAACACAAGTGGTAATACACTCACATTAAAAAACCTCAAGATTATGAGGTATACAAACAGCATGAGTTACAGGTGAAACAAATTCAGCAAAAAACAGCAACGAAAAAACAAAACCCAAGTTTTAATCGAACTCTCTAACACCTAGATTTGGAGTTTGGCGTTAGCCGTGAAAACCAGCGTTAGAGGCTCCTAACGCTGGTTTTAGGCTACCGCCGGTATTTGGAGTCACTCAAAATAGGGTCTAACGCTCACTTTTCAGCCGCGACTTTTCCATACCGCAGATCCCCTTACGTAAATTGCGTATCCTATCTTTTCAATGGGATCTTTCTAACTCCGGTATTTAGAGTCGTTTCTGAAGTGAGTGTTAGACATCTAACGACAAAACTCCAGCCGCAGGAAAAAAGTCAGTAGTTAAGAGCTTTCTGGGCTAACGCCGGTTCATAAAGCTCTTAACTACTGTACTCTAAAGTACACTAACACCCATAAACTACCTATGTACCCCTAAACCGAGGTCCCCCCACATCGCCGACAATCGAATACATTTTTTTAACCCCTAATCTGCCGACCGCCACCTACGTTATCCTTATGTACTCCTAATATGCTGCCCCTAACACCGCCGACCCCTGTATTATATTTATTAACCCCTAACCTGCCCCCCACAACGTCGCCTCCACCTACCTACACTTATTAACCCCTAATCTGCCGACCGCAAAGCGCCGCCACCTACGTTATCCTTATGTACCCCTAATCTGCTGCCCCTAACACCGCCGACCCCTATATTATATTTATTAACCCCTAATTTGCCCCCCTCAACGTCGCCTCCACCTGCCTACACTTATTAACCCCTAATCTGCCGAACGGACCTGAGCGCTACTATAATAAAGTTATTAACCCCTAATCCGCCTCACTAACCCTATAATAAATAGTATTAACCCCTAATCTGCCCTCCCTAACATCGCCGACACCTAACTTCAATTATTAACCCCTAATCTGCCGATCGGAGCTCACCGCTATTCTAATAAATGTATTAACCACTAAAGCTAAGTCTAACCCTAACACTAACACCCCCCTAAGTTAAATATAATTTAAATCTAACGAAATTAATTAACTCTTATTAAATAAATTATTCCTATATAAAGCTAAATACTTACCTGTAAAATAAATCCTAATATAGCTACATTATAAATTATAATTATATTATAGCTATTTTAGGATTAATATTTATTTTACAGGTAACTTTGTATTTATTTTAACCGGGTACAATAGCTATTAAATAGTTAAGAACTATTTAATAGCTAAAATAGTTAAAATAATTACAAATTTACCTGTAAAAGAAATCCTAACCTAAGTTACAATTAAACCTAACACTAGACTATCAATAAATTAATTAAATAAACTACCTACAATTACCTACAATTAAACCTAACACTACACTATCAATAAATTAATTAAATACAATTGCTACAAATAAATACAATTAAATAAACTAGCTAAAGTACAAAAAATAAAAAAGAACTAAGTTGCAAAAAATAAAAAAATATTTACAAACATAAGAAAAATATTACAATTTTAAACTAATTACACCTACTCTAAGCCCTCTAATAAAATAACAAAGCCCCCCAAAATAAAAAAATGCCCTACCCTATTCTAAATTACTAAAGTTCAAAGCTCTTTTACCTTACCAGCCCTGAACAGGGCCCTTTGCGGGGCATGCCCCAAGAAATACAGCTCTTTTGACTGTAAAAAAAACCATACAATACCCAAGCCCCCCCAACATTACAACCCACCACCCACATACCCCTAATCTAACCAAAACCCCCCTTAAATAAACCTAACACTAAGCCCCTGAAGATCATCCTACCTTGTCTTCACCTCACCGGGTATCACACCGATCCGTCCAGAAGAGCTCCTCCGATGTCCTGATCCAAGCCCAAGCGGGGGGCTGAAGAGGTCCATGATCCGGCTGAAGTCTTTATCCAAGCGGGGCAGAAGAGGTCTTCCATCCGATTGAAGTCTTCATCCAAGCGGCATCCATCCGGAGCGAAGCGGCAGCATCCTGAAGACCTCCACCGTGGAACATCCATCCTGGCCGACGACTGAACGACGAATGACGGTTCCTTTAAATGACGTCATCCAAGATGGCGTCCCTCGAATTCCGATTGGCTGATAGGATTCTATCAGCCAATCGGAATTAAGATAGGAATATTCTGATTGGCTGATGGAATCAGCCAATCAGAATCAAGTTCAATCCGATTGGCTGATCCAATCAGCCAATCAGATTGAGCTCGCATTCTATTGGCTGTTCCGATCAGAGAGTTCCGAGAGTTGAAGCTGCGTTAAAAATGCTCTACGCTCCTTTTTTGGAGCCTAACGCAGCCTTTATGTGGACTCTCAATACCAGGGTTATTTTTATGGTGTGGCCAGAAAAAAGCCGGCGTTAGTTTTTCGGGTCGTTACCGACAAAACTCCAAATCTAGCCGCAAGTAAACAGAGGTGTACAAGCCTCTATATCCTGAACCTTACGCGTTTCGAAGAGTGGTAATGAATAAATTCCCTTCTTCATCAGAGGTATGAAGACAGCGGTAACTAGTAACCTTTAAATACCACTAAGAGGCACCAATACTGGTCATCTATGGGGTGTGAATTCCAGGTTTCCGGAAATGCTACGGGAATGACGTCACCGGCGTAAACGTCATCACGCATATTGGAAAAAACAGATGACGCAAACGTCAGAGGGTCACACTCGGCAACCTGTTTCTACGGACACTATTGCAGCAGTCCAGGAGGGGTATATTCTCCAAAATTCCCTATTAGCACCAGCGGAAACCAGGATCAACTCAGCTGAGAGAAGTATATTCCCATACTTTCTATAAATAGTATAATGAAATGCTAATAAACATTATTTTAAAAGGTGTAATTTAACAACTTATTTTATAAAAGAATAATAACATGAATGAATACTTAAAGGCACAGTCAACACCAGAATTGTTGTTGTTTTAAAAGATAGATAATCCCTTAATTACCAATTCCCCAGTTTTTTATAACCAACACAGTTATAATTATACACGTTTTACCTCTGTAATTACCTTGTATCTAAGCCTCAGCAGACTGCCCCTTATTTCAGTTATTTTGACAGACTTGCGTTTTAACCAATCAGAGCTGACTCCATGGTAAATTCACGTGTATGAACTCAATGTTATCTATATGAAAAATGTGAACTAATGCCCTCTAGTGGTGAAAAACTATCAAAATGTATTTAGATTAGAGGCGGCCTTCAAGGTCTAGGAAATTAGCATATGAATGTTTAGTTTTCAACTAAGAATACCAAGAGAACAACGCAAAATTGGTGATAAAAGTAAATTGGAAAGTTGTTTAAAATTACATGCCCTATTTGATTCGTGAAAGTTTTTTTTGGACTTGACTGTCCCTTTAATTAAAAACATATGTAATGCACAAATCTCTAAAATCCATCATGTCTTAAAATTACAATACCAATATAGATATAAATATACATATCTAAAATAGAATAAAACAAAACAAAATTCATGAGAAAAAGAAAAAACCCATCTTTCTATCTATATGAGAGACAAAGAAAAATATTATTATATAAGGAAAAGAAAAAAGAAAAGGGACAAAAAAAGGAAATATCTTCTTGATATCCCCCATATTATTCTAAACTAGACTAAAGGGCCGCGATCCGATATACGGTGTAGTTTGCGGTGCAAGTGAGGGAACCCCCGCCGCCCGTAGTTTCAGCTCGCAACTTAAGCTATCACATAAATTCCGCCGGCAGTTGCTAAAGTGCCGTAAGTCGGATAAACTAGCGATGTCCAGAAATGAGCGTAAATACAAATTTCTGGAGTCGCCAGTGACTTACGGCACTTTAGAAACTGTCGGCGCCTACAAAAACTGAGTAAAGTATGAAATCCCCCGAAACTGTCTAACAAGCCTCCCCCAAATAAGCATGACACGTATACCCCTCTATGTGCAATACCCCCTCACTCTACTAATAATAAATGTATTAATCCCTAAACCGCCGCTCCCGGAACCCGCCACCAGTTACATTAAATGTATAACCCCCTAATGTGAGCCCCTTACACCGCCGCCACCTACATTACCTACCCCCTAATGTGAGCTCCTACCCCGCCCCCAGCTATATTTAAATTATTAACCCCTAATCTAATCCCCCTACCCCACCGCCAGCTATATTAAAATTATTAACCCCTAATCTAATCCCCCTACCCCGCCGCCAGCTATATTAAAATTATTAACCCCTAATTTAATCTCCCTACACCGCCCCCAGCTATATTAAAATTTTTAACCCCTAATTTAATCCCCCTACACCACCGCCACCTATATTAAATACATTAATCCCTAATCTAATCCCCCTAAAGTAATCAGCTCTATTACAAGCCCTTAAAATGGCCTTTTGCGAGGCATTGCCCCAAAGTAATCAGCTCTTTTACCTGTAACCTGACCTCCCTACACCGCCGTCACCTATATTAAATATATTAACCCCTAATCTAATCCCCCTACACCTCCGCCACCTATATTAACCCTAATTATATTAGGGTTAATATAGTTAATATAGTTATTATATTATATATATTAACTATATTAACCCTATCTAACCCTAACACCCCTAACTAAATTCTTATTAAAATAAATCTAATTAATATTAATATTATTAACTAAAATATTCCTATTTAAAACTAAATACTTACTTATAAAATAAACCCTAAAATAGCTACAATATAATTAATAATTACATTTTAGCTATTTTAGGGTTTATATTTATTTTACAGGTAACTTGGTATTTATTTTAACTAGGTACAATAGCTATTAAATAGTTAATAATAGTTTAATAGCTACCTAGTAAAAAAAAATAGCAAATTACCTGTAAAATAAATCCTAACCTAAGTTACAAATACACCTACACTATCAATAAATTAAATAAACTACGAATATCTAAAATAAAATACAATTAAATACACTAAACTAAATTACAAAAAAATAAAAAAAGATTACAAGAACTTTAAGCTAATTACACCTAATCTAAGCCCCCTAATAAAATAATAAAGCCCCCCAAAATAAAAAAAATGCCCTAACCTATTCTAAATTAAAAAGTAACCAGCTCTTTTACCAGTCCTTAAAAGGGCTTTTTGTGGGGCATTGCTCCAAAGTAATCAGCTCTTTTACCTGGAAAAAAAATACAATACCACCACCCACATACCCCTACTCTAAACCCACCCAAAAGCCCCTTAAAAAAAACCTAACACTAACCCCCTGAAGATCTCCCTACCTTGAGTCGTCTTCACCCAGCCGGGCCGAACTTTTCATCCAATCCGGGCGATGTCTTCATCCAAGCAGCAAAGAAGAAGTCTTCCATCCGGGCGATGTCTTCATCCAAGCGGCAAAGAAGAAGTCTTCCATCCCGGCGATGTCTTCATCCAAGCGGCAAAGAAGAGTTCCCCCATCGGGACGAAGTCTTGCTCCAAGCGGCATCTTCAATCTTCTTTCTTCTGGCTTCTTCCGACCTCTGACGCGTTCTGATGGGAACAGCCAATAGAATGCGAGCTCAATCTGATTGGCTGATTGTTTCAGCCAATAAGATTGAATTTTAATCTGATTGGCTGATTGAATCAGCCATTAAGATTTTCCCCTACCTTAATTCCGATTGGCTGATAGAATCCTATCAGCCAATCGGAATTCGAGGGACGCCATCTTGGATGACATCATTTAAAGGAACCTTCATTTGTCGTTCAGTCGTCGGGCAAGCTGGATGTTTCGCGTCGGAGGTTGGAAGAAGCCGGAAGAAAGAAGATTGAAGATGCCGCTTGGAGGAAGACTTTGCCCCGATGGAGGAACTCTTCTTTGCCGCTTGGATGAAGACATCGCCCGGATGAAGACATCGCCCGGATTGGATGAAGAGTTCGGCCCGGCTGGGTGAAGACGACTAAAGGTAGGGAGATCGTTAGGGGGTTAGTGTTAGGTTTTTTTAAGGGGGGTTTGCGTGGGTTTAGAGTAAAGGTATGTGGGTGGTGGGTTGTAATGTTGGGGGTGGTATTGTATTTTTTTTACAGGTAAAAGAGCTGATTACTTTGGGGCAATGCCCCGCAAAAAGCCCTTTTAAGGGCTGGTAACAGAGCTGGTTACTTTTTAATTTAGAATAGGGTAGGGCATTTTTTTATTTTGGGGGGCTTTATTATTTTATTAGGGGGCTTAGATTACGTGTAATTAGCTTAAAATTCTTGTAATCTTTTTTATTTTTTGTAATTTAGTGTTTGATTTTGTAATTTAGTTTAGTGTATTTAATTGTATTTTATTTTAGATATTTGTAGTTTATTTAATTTATTGATAGTGTAGTTGTATTTGTAACTTAGGTTAGGATTTAGTTTATAGGTAATTTGGTAATTATTTTAACTAGGTAGCTATTAAATAGTTATTAACTATTTAATAGCTATTGTACCTAGTTAAAATAAATACCAAGTTACCTGTAAAATAAATATAAACCCTAAAATAGCTACAATGTAATTATTAATTATATTGTAGCTATCTTAGGGTTTATTTTATAGGTAAGTATTTAGTTTTAAATAGGAATATTTTAGTTAATAATATTAATATTAATTAGATTTATTTTAATAAGAATTTAGTTAGGGGTGTTAGGGTTAGATAGGGTTAATATATATAATATAATAACTATATTAACTATATTAACCCTAATATAATTAGGGTTAATATAGTTAATATAGGTGGCGGCGGTGTAGGGGGATTAGATTAGGGGTTAATATATTTAATATAGGTGACGGCGGTGTAGGGAGGTCAGGTTACAGGTAAAAGAGCTGATTACTTTGGGGCAATGCCCCGCAAAAGGCACTTTTAAGGGCTGGTAATAGAGCTGATTACTTTAGGGGGATTAGATTAGGGGTTAATGTATTTAATATAGGTGGCGGCGGTGTAGAGGAATTAAATTAGGGGTTAATAATTTTAATATAGCTAGCGGCGGTGTAGGGGGATTAAATTAGGGGTTAATAATTTTAATATAGCTGGCGGCGGGGTAGGGGGATTAGATTAGGGGTTAATAATTTTAATATAGCTGGCGGCGGGGTAGGGGGATTAGATTAGGGGTTAATAATTTTAATATAGCTGGCGGCAGGGTAGTAGCTCACATTAGGGGGTAGGTAATGTAGGTGGCGGTGGCGTAAGGGGCTCACATTAGGGGGTAGGTAATGTAGGTGGCGGCGGTGTAAGGGGCTCACATTAGGGGGTAGGTAATGTAGGTGGCGACGGGGTAGGGGCTCACATTAGGGGGTTATACATTTAAGCTGGCGGCGGGGTCCGGGAGCGGCGGTTTAGGGGTTAAATACTTTATTTGGGATCGCAGCGGGGGATTGTGGTTGACAGGTAGATAGATATTGCGCATTTGTCAGGTGTTAGGTTTTATTTTGCAGGTAGTTTAGGAAGTTACGGGGCTCCAATACTCAGCGTAAGGCTTACTATGGCTGCATTTTGTGGCGAGGTGAAAATGGAGTAAGATTTCTCCATTTTTGCCACGTAAGTCCTTACGCTGTATACCTGTCTATGGCCCAAAAAACTACGGGCGAAGGCAGAAATATACGAGCATAACTTCTAGGTTACGCCGTATATAGGATACCAAACCCGCGCAAAATTTGGCGTCGCCGGCTTTTGCGGGCTACGCTGCATATCGGATTGAGGCCAAAATGCCTGGGGCATTTTTCTATCATATTACTATAGAAAAGCTGCAATGTCAATGTCCTTATTCAGACCTGATGGTAATCTGGTGTTAAAGGCATGTATCCAATACGTTTCTTTTTGTCTAAGCAAGATTTCTCTATTTCCCCCTCTTTTACCCATATGAACCTGTTCTAAAATGGTGCCTTTTAGGCAACTAGGTTTCTGATTATGAATCAGTTTATAATGATAAGATAGATTGTGAGATTTTAGGCCTGTTTTAATATTTGTTATATGTTCATGAAGACATTTCTTGTATGGCCTAGTTGTCCTCCCAATGTACTGTAGATTACAACTACATTGTAGGAGTTATACCACAAACAGGGTTTTACAGTTTACAAGGCTCTTGAGCTCGCATTTTCTGTCATTAGAAGTAGAACAGACCAATCTAGTTGGTTTATTCCCATTGTACATGTGTTCACAAGAGAGGCAATTAACTATATTGCATTTGTAGAAACCTGTAGTGCCTGTTGTCAACCATATTTAATTCACATTTGGTTGTTTTAGTTGGCTCGGTGCTATTATGGTTTTTAGATTTCTATTTTTCCTAAAAATGCAATCAGGTTTTAGTCCTATCTTCTCTCATCTATTTTCTCTTTTCTGCTTAGATTATCGTGTTTTATTTTATAATTTTTACAACACTCATCTAACTCTTGTGTAACTAGATGCTCAAATACTGGAAGTTGCCTTTTGAAGAAACTATATAAAAGGTTGAAGTTGGTTTTAAGGTTGTGTATTTCCTATATTTTATTTCCTTTTCTTTACTATACATGATCATTTCCCCAATATCTGAATTAGTATTTGCCCCTAGTTCTTCTAGAGTTATTAGGGCCTCCAGATCAACATCTGTTAAGGTATTAATTTCAATACTCTTTAGTGCTCCCAATCTCTCCTTTTTAGCTTCTTTAAAATGTTTGTCTAGGGTGAGCTTTCTTACAAATTTATGATTGTCTACAAAAAGAGTGAACAGATTAGGTCCCCTGGTGGGTGCAAAAGACAAACCTTTCCTAAATAGATCCATTGCATTTTCAGAGAAATGTTTATGTGTTAAATTTAAAACATGTACACTTTTTAATAATCCCAATTTGTATTTGTTCTTTTCTTTTTTGTATTTTTATTTCGAATGAGCTGTCCAGCTCTACTTCCCCTATACTTCTTTCTAATCTTCTTTTTTGATTGTGTCTTCTCCACTGCGGAGTTTGAGGCTGACTTAGATATCTGCTTTGCAGCCATTTTAATATTGTCCATTCATATTTATATTTATATTTTTTCTCAAAATGTTGGTGTATCTTCTGTTTTGGATTATTCATATTCCCCTGTAGTCTAAAGCCATTAATTACATTATACAAATACCTGGCCTGTTTATTAGGGATCCTATTTAATGGAAATCGATTTTTATTATTATTATTTTTGAAGGGGCCTCCTTGTTTATCTATTTTTCTTTTATATTGATTATAATTTTTCTCCTTATTTTTGCTGGTACTTTCCCTTTTTATCGTTCCATCTTCTCTATAGTCAGGGGAATAGATATCTAGCCAATCTACATTTTACCTTCCTTCTCTAGGGGTATTTATCTCTTCGTCCCAGATTTCCTGAAAAACGTGATCATCAAACTTTCCAAATTCTACTACCCTATCAGGATTACTTACATCCTCTCCCCTTTCTATATCAGTACCTTGAATCGGAATTTCTTCCTCTTCCATATTTTAATTTTTTAAATAATAATCTAAGGAATTTGCATTTTTTCTTATTCTCTACTTTAGACTCAAAAATTTCTATTCTCCTTTTATTTGCCTCCTCAAGCCTCTTGTAGTATACATCCCCCTTAAAGTTATTTAGTCTCACCCTTATATCTTCTATTTGTTTTGTGAGGGTATGCACTTGTTTTTGTCTATAACAGATAAGGAGGTCCATCAATTGAAATGAGATTTCTTCTAAAGTATTGTCCCATTCCGTTAGGAGTTCAACCTCTGAGGGGTCCATGATGCAATTTTCTCGAATTTCAAGCCTTTCGGTATAACTTTATATACCTTTACAAATTCATGCAATCATGCCAATTCAGAAGTTGCTTCCTAGATAACTTTTTTAATTTTTCAAAGAGATGTTTTGGATTGGTGATACTTAGATTCTCATTTAGAACAATGCTTTCTTCACATATAGAAAGTTTTTCTCTTTATTTATAGAGTAAAAGTAAGCCCTATAGGCAAATTCAATGTTCTCAATCATATTCACCATAAGATATGTGAAGAAAACCTACTGTTAAATATTAAATATTAAAAATTTAAAATAATAATAACAATAAATAATGAATTAAATGTGTATAGTAAAGGTATAATAATTGATGTCCCCCTGAATAGTGAACTGCTAAAAGGGAAACACAAAGACACAGAAAACGTTAGAATGTCAGGGAATAAAAATCCACTTACAAGCCCCAATAGCGCTTCTTACAGGGAAACCTAAAATACTAGATGTATTCACACCTGGTATTATATATATATATATATATATATATATATATATATATATATATATATATATATATATATATATATATATATATATATATATAGGTAGGGGAATGTTGTTTCCCCGAAATGTCACAAATGAATGCACAGATAAAGAGTAAATGCTGGGTCCATTGTATTTATTTGGCATAATTTTTCACTCAAGCACCCTCAAGTTGTTTGGAATGAAGTGAGAATGCACTTAAAGGGACATAATACTCATATGCTAAATCACTTGAAACTGATGCAGTATAACTGTAAAAAGCTGACAGGAAAATATCACCTGCTCATCTCTATGTAAAAAATGAAGATATTTTACCTCACAATCTCCTCGCTATAATTCAGCTGCTGCCCAGCTGCAGGTAAAAAAATAATAATAAAATGAAGAAATGAACAGCAGCTAATCAGCATTAACAGTGCTGTGGTCAAGAATTCTTTTACTGTGATCTCATGAGATTTCACTTAACTCTCATGAGATTTCATAGTAAACTTCCTTAAACTTAATAGGAAAGATATTCTGATTTGCTGCTTAGAAGTCCTTTACAATTCGATGTGGCTATTGAGGAATTTTTGAGGTAAAATATCTTTCTTTTTAACAGAGATGTTCAGGTGATATTTTCTAGTCAGCTTTTTACAGATATGCTGGATCACTTTCAAGTGTTTCAACATTTGGCTATCATGGCTCTTTAATTGAGTTAATTTGTCTATACATATACAGGTGGCCCTCGGTTTACAACCTTTTTTTTTCAGTCATGTGACTGCTATTGAAAGGCTTTGGAAAGCAAAGTGCACTAATTAAAATAGTCAGTAGGTGGAGCTGTCCGCTTGTTTTGCAGCAAAGTTATGCAACTCAACAGCCTGAAATTGATCTGTGTACACAAAGCAGACATTAGCTATCGAGCAACAAGATTTAGCAGCCACTTCCCTATTATCTTCCTGTCCAGCAGCTTGAGTTAAGGGTGTCTAACTGCTTAATCACTGCAGATTGAAATGCATAGAATAGATGCAGACCCAATCTTATCTAACATGCTAACAATGAGAACTGATTGCAGACGTTTTTGTTCATTAAACTTAGTTTGATGATGCAGTCTGTTGTGTGATTATTTAAATAGGTGCTGATAGCAATTGTTTTTGTTCATTAAACTTAGTTTGAGGATGATACAATCTATATTATTAGGTTTATAATGCTGTTTAGCATTTAAAGTCTTGATTTCAAAGCTTTAAAAATAATGTATTAGGTGTTACTTATGACAATTTTGAGAGGGGCCTGGAACCTAACTCCCTCACTTCCCATTGACTTACATTATAAACTGGGTTTCAATTTACAACGGTTTCGATTTACAACCATAACTCCTGGAATCTAACCTCTGTGTAAACTGAGAGCTACCTATATATATATATATATATATATATATACACATATACATATACACAGATATATATAGGAATATCTATTTAGAAATACATAGAACATAATCCCCTATGTGCAGAAAATTGGACAGTGAAATATTTACAAAAAACACATAGTTAAAAACTTTATTAAATATGAATATTGCATACATATATTTTTACATGTTTTCATCAACTGCAAAGTACTTATAAGTATGTCTATATATGTGTACATATGTGTTTATGTGCATATATGTCTGTAAATACATATATACACATATAAATGCATATATATATATATATATATATATATATATATATACATACATAGATATATAAACATAGATATATACATACATACATAGACATATTTAGAGATGTATATGTATGTATGTATGTATGTATGACTATGGTAAAGCCCTTTGTCTGCTTTTTTTTCTTTAATCCTTTATAACTTTTTTTGTGCAATATTTTTGAAATAATTTTTATTAGATGTCGTTATTATAATTGTGTAACTGTACTTTGTATTGTATTTTTTAATTTTTTTGTGAGAATTTTTTTTTCTGTGAATAAGTTAACCAGAGCTCTGAGGTCGCGCTAACCCGACGAGAGTTAACTTCAATTGCTCGCAAGTGATTGTGTTTACTTTCAACTTGTAAAAGGAGCCAACAGCTATGATAAACCCCTTTTGATTGCTTGCTTGGGTTAAAATATTAACAGTATGCAGTATTTGACTTTTGGATGGATGTTTACATTACATCTGATTGAGTTAGATCACTAGTAAAATGCATATTTAGGAAACTATTAGACTAACTATTTTCCTTTCTTTCGCCTAGATTTAGAGTTCTGCGGTAGCCGTCAAAAGCAGCGTTAAGGGGTCCTAGCGCTGCTTTTGGCCGCCCGCTAGTATTTAGAGTCATGTTTTTAGAGGTCTACCGCTCACTTTCAAGCCGCGACTTTTCCATACCACAGATCCCCTTACGCCAATTGCGTATCCTATTTTTTCAATGGGATCTTCCTAATGCTGGTATTACGAGTCTTGGCTGAAATGAGCGGTAGACCTCTAAGGACAAAACTCCTACCGCCCATGGAAAGGCTGTAGTTAAGAGCTTTATGGGCTAACGCCGGTATATAAAGCTCTTAACTACAGTGCTCTAAAGTACACTAACACCCATAAACTACCTATGTACCCCTAAACCGAGGTCCCCCCACATCGCCGCCACTATAATAAATATTTTTAACCCCTAATCTGCCGACCGCACACCGCCACCACCTACATTATACCTAGGAACCCCTAATCTGCTGCCCCTAACATCGCCGACACCTACATTATAATTATTAACCCCTAATCTGCCCCACCCAACGTCGCCGACACCTAACTTCAAGTATTAACCCCTAATCTGCCGACCGGACCTCGCCGCTACTCTAATAAAGTTATTAACCCCTAAAGCTAACTCTAACCCTAACACCCCCCTAAGTTAAATATAATTTTAATCTAACGAAATAAATTAACTCTTATTAAAAAATTATTCCTATTTAAAGCTAAATACTTACCTGTAAAATAAACCCTAATATAGCTACAATATAACTCATAATTATATTGTAGCTATTTTAGGATTTATATTTATTTTACAGGCAACTTTGTATTTATTTTAACTAGGTACAATAGCTATTAAATAGTTATTAACTATTTAATAGCTACCTAGTTAAAATAATTACAAAATTACCTGTAAAATAAATCCTAACCTAAGTTACAATTAAACCTAACACTACACTATCATTAAATAAATTAAATTATTTAACTACAATGACCTACAATTAAATGAACTAAACTAAAGTACAAAAAAAACAAACACTAAATTACAAAAAATAAAAAAAGATTACAAGAATTTTAAACTAATTACACCTACTCTAAGCCCCCTAAAAAAATTACAAAGCCCCCCAAAATAAAAAAAATGCCCTACCCTATTCTAAATTAAAAATTAACCAGCTCTTTTACCAGCCCTTAAAAGGGCTTTTGCGGGGCATTTCCCCAAAGTAATCAGCTCTTTTGTCTGAAAAAAAAACATACAATACCCCCCCCAACATTACAACCCACCACGCACATACCCCTATTCTAAACCCACCCAAAGCCCCCTTAAAAAAACCTAACACTAACCCCCTGAAGATCTCCCTACCTTTAGTTGTCTTCACCCAGCCGGGTACCATCCGATCATCCGATCCGTCCAGAAGAAGGTCCGAAGTCTTCATCCTATCCGGGTAGAAGAGGACATCCAGAGCGGCAGAAGTCTTCATCCATGCGGGATCTTCTATCTTCATCCATCCGGAGCGGAGCGGGTCCATCTTGTAGGCAGCCGACGCGGATCCATCCTCTTCTTCCGACGACTCCCGACGATGGGATTTTGGTGGGCTTTGTTATTTTTTTACGGGGCTTAGAGTAGGTGTAATTAGTTTAAAATTCTTGTAATCTTTTTTTATTTTTTGTAATTTAGTGGGGGGTTTTTTTGTACTTTAGTTTAGTTTATTTTATTGTAGGTAATTGTAGTTAATTAATTTAATTTATTTAATGATAGTGTAGTGTTAGGTTTAATTGTAACTTGGGTTAGGATTTATTTTACAGGTAATTTTGTAATTATTTTAACTAGGTAGCTATTAAATAGTTAATAACTATTTAATAGCTATTGTACATAGTTAAAATAAATACAAAGTTGACCGTAAAATAAATATAAATCCTAAAATAGCTACAATATAATTATGAGTTATATTGTAGCTATATTAGGGTTTATTTTACAGGTAAGTATTTAGCTTTAAATAGGAATAATTTTTTTAATAAGAGTTAATTTATTTCGTTAGATTAAAATTATATTTAACTTAGGGGGGTGTTAGGCTTAGCTTTAGGGGTTAATATATTTATTAGAGTAGCGGCGAGGTCCAGTCAGCAGATTAGGGGTTAATAATTGTAGTTAGGTGTCGGAGACGTTGGGGGGGCAGATTAGGGGTTAATAATTATAATATAGGTGTCGGCGACATTGGGGGCAGCAGATTAGGGGTTCATAGGTATAATGTAGGTGGCGGCGGTGTCCGGAGCGGCAGATTAGGGGTTAATAATATAATGCAGGTGTCAGCGATAGCGGGGTTGGCAGATTAGGGGTTAATAAGTGTAAGGTTAGGGGTGTTTAGACTCGGGCTTCATGTTAGGGTGTTAGGTGCAGACTTAGGAAGTGTTTCCCCATAGGAAACAATGGGGCTGCGTTAGGAGCCCCATTGTTTCCTATGGGGGAATCGTGCACAAGCACGTTTTTCCAGCTGGCCGCTACCGTAAGCAACGCTGGTATTGAGGGTTAAAGTGGCTGTAAATATGCCTTTATACTCCATTTTTGGAGCCTAACGCAGCGATTCAGTGAACTCTCAATACCAGCGTTGTTTAAAAGGTGCGGGGAGAAAAAAAAGGAGCATTAGCTACACGGGTCGTTACCGACAAAACTCTAAATCTAGGCGTTTGTTTCTCATTCTAATTCATAACATTTCATTTTTTTATTATTTTTAAATAAAAGATTTGTTTTTATCTCATTTACTCACTGGCAATCAGGGCCAGAGCAAGAATGTCATGGGCCCTAGATAAGACTGGAAATGTGTGCCCCTATCCAGCTAAGCACTTCATACATCACAGCCAATTAAGGGCATAGTCTTCTTGCTGCTTCTGTGGAGGTGGCTGCCTAGGTCCTGAGAGCACTAACATAGATCCTAGGGCCTAGTGTCTGATTGCAGCAAGCTGAAGCCTCAGCATAACCTGTGGGGAAGAAGCTGAGGGAGGGACGGAGGGAGGAGAATAGACAGCGGAGAAGATGTGTCTACTGGTGCTCACGTAGCTCAGAGACAGGCCGGTCTGAGACAGATACTGTCCCCTCTGTGCTTAATAAGGCTCCTGAGTGTGATTTGTCTATAGCCTATAGGCTTCCCCAGCACTCAGGCCCAAATGCCACCTAATGCATTAGCTGCAGTTCTGCTCTTGGTTTAAATGCACCCCTAGGTCCTTTTGCTCCTCAGGTGACCATCTAGATTTACCTAGTAGACCTAATAGGTAATGGAAATGTATGCAAAATCTATATATTCTCTTTTGTCTATATGATATTTAATGTAAATGTTATGTAAATATGTGAGAGACCCAGTATAAAAAGGTCAATTTGTGTCTGACAGATAACTAAACAGTTCATCATATAACAATGTTGTATGGATATCATGATACATTATTGATTTTGTCATCATCATTCTGTTATCACTTGCTAAGTTAATAATTATCCAGGGCAAAGTGCTACATACTGTAATGTCTAACAAACAACAGTGTTCTCCACAGAAATGTTTGCCAGCCGGTTGGCCTAATGAAGTAGCCGCAGGGGGGGGGGGGCTATTGTGGTGTAATGCTTTGCAATATTATAACATTATCTGTTATAAATGTTACTTAAGCTTTTCCAAACACATATTATTTGCATAATTTACCATACATTGATTAAAGGGACAGTAAAGTCCAAATTCAAATTCACAATTCAAATAGAACATACAATTTTACTTCTATAATCTAATTTGCTTTGTTCTCTTGTTATGCTTAGGTAGGCTGATAGGAGCTTAGAAGCGTGCACATGTCTATAGCAGTCTATGGCAGCAGTGTTTGTAACTAAGTGTAACATTCCTATAAACAATGTTGCACACACTGCTGCCAGATGGCTTAAGCCATGTGCACGCTCCTGAGCTAACCTAGGATTAGACTTTAATAAAGGAACTAAGCCAAATTGATAATAGACGTAAATTGGACTGCTGTTGTTATTATTATCAGTTATTTGTAAAGCACCAACATATTATCCAGCACTATAAACAAAGGTAGAATATGTGAGATAGCATTTATAGGGAATGAGTGGGCCCTGCCAGGAGTTGCACTGCTGAAAATCAGCTCTCATGAAGGTGATCTACAAACAGCTGGGCTCGTAGGCTTATATGCTAAGGGGTTAAAGGGGACAACAAAGGAGGAGAAGAACTGAGGTTGAAAAGGTTAGTGTATAATATAAGCATCCCTGAACAGTAGAGTCTTTAAAGAGTGATTGAAACTTTAAAAACTGGTGGAGAGTCTTGTCGAGTGACGCAGAGAGTTCCTCAAAATAGAGGCCAGTCTGGAGAAGTCTTGTCGATGGGAATGTGAGGCGGTAACTAGAAAGGAGGAGAGGAGAAGATCATGAGCGAAGGGGACAAGAGGGAGAGTATCTGGAGACAAGGTCTGAGATATGGGGGGGAGCGGTGCCATAGAGGGCCTTGTGTGTCAGAGTTATAATTTTGTGTTTAATTCTGGAGGCTATACAAAGCCAAAGATTAGATGTGAGGAGAGAGAGATCTGGCATTCAGGGTTGGAGTAATGATGCTATTAACATAAGTTATAGGAAGATGGGTATTGGAGATTTTGGAAGAAGGGTGGGAAATTGGGACCACAGTTTTGAAAATATTTATCTTAAGGTTATAAGAGAACAACCAAGATGAAATATATGAAAGACGCGTTAGCAAGGAATGTGATAGGATTGGTGCAGAAAGCTAGATTTGGGTGTCATTTTACACATGACATTTTTTTTTTTTTTTTTATATATTTATTTTGAAACCCGTACAGTGTACAATCAATAACATCAAACCTTTTCTGCCTCACAGGGCAAGGTCAAGCATATTGCAAAATAAAAACATAATAGAGTACAAGACATATATACTTTGTCACGTTTGATTCATCATCTTAAAAAGAACAAAACTTGTACACCGAGCTGGGTATTTTTCTGTTTTCCATACATCAAAAGAAAAGAAAAAAAAGAGAAAGAAGAGGAGAAAAAGGAAAAAAAGAAAAAAAAAAAAGAAAAAAAGAAAATAATAGAAAATAATAGAAAAAGTAATCCTCTCGCTTCACCCCCTATCTCTTAACCAAGATTAATATTAAATTTCTGAACTATTGGAAATCCATGTATGTGGAAAGAGATTTAGTATGACCATTTCAGCGAAACTTACTGAAGATGTAAAGGGCACTAAAATCTGTTTTTGTATAGGCCTGGGAAAGGAGTTAATAATGGGATACCACCCTAGTAGAAACTTTTTAATTCTGGCTTCAGAGGCCTCTTGTAAATGATATGATTCAAAAATAATTTGATCTTGGATGGCGTGCAAGATCTCGGATAGTACCGGCCCTTTTTTCACTTTCCATTTTTTAAGAATGCTCTGTCTTACAGCTAATATAGAGGTATTTAAGGAACAGGTCCAATGCCGGTCCGCACTAATCGCTGGAACAACCAGCAGGATAATGTCCCGAAACGTGAGAGAGACAGTGACACCGTGTAAATTATTAAACCAATATATAAATTTCAGCCAAAGCTGATTTATCTTAGGACAGGTCCAGAACATATGTAGTAGGTCCGCTTCCCTATACACACACCTAGGGCAATAAGCTGATCTAGATGGATAGAATCGAGCTAATTTAGCTGGATAGAGGTAAAAATTGTTTATTAATTTCATATGTGATTCTTTCCATGTTGAGGGAACTTTACAATTTTCTAAAGATTTAAAACTTTGTGTAATTCTCTCAGGCTCTGTATCTCCGATTAACCTACTCCAGTGATCGCTGATTCTGCTGAGGAAACCTTGCGTTTGTTTAGAAAGCATAATGTCATAAATTAGTGAAATCGAAGTGACTCCTGCCACAACTTTCTGTATTAAACCTCTGATATCGGACCATGCAACCGATAAGGGGAACCTCCAACCCTGTGACACAATAAAATGACGTACCTGAAAGAACGCAAATAGATCCGATCTTGGTAATTGAAAAAGGGAAAACAAGGTTTCACCTTATAATACTGTCTCATCTACGCCAATTAATTGAGAAATTTTATTTAGCCCTTTTTCGGCCCAATTTTTAAAAGTTTTCTGACGTAAACCGGGGGGGAAAAGCGGATTACCCCTGATTGGGAGAAACTCCGAAATTGAAAAATCTATTTCCAAAAATCTACAGAACTTATGCCATGCTAAGACTATATTTTTGATTGTAATTAATGAGGAAACGTTGGACGGCAGTTGACCTGATTTACAGTGCAAAATCGCAGGTAATGCGAAGGGGTAAATCAGCAAGGACTCCTGTGCCAGAGAGGCAAATGTATTTGTATTTGCCAACCAATCAATGGCAATTTTTACCATCGCTGCAATATTATAAAGATTAATATCGGGCAATGATAGGCCACCAGCACGAGATTTCTGCATTAATCTGGCCGATGAAATGCGAGGTTTTTTATTTTGCCAAATAAATTTGGAAACAGAGGTATATAAACTTCTACAATCCCTGTTTGTTATGAACAAGGGCAAGTTTTGTATGGGGTAGAGAAGACGTGGAAATATGATGGTTTTGATTAGGTTTACTCTGGCAGTGAGGGAGATCGGGAAAGAAATCCATAGTTTCAGATCTAGTTTAATTTTTTGAAATAATGAAAGATAATTATCTGTATACCAAAATTTCGGGTTTTTATGTAGCATTAGACCCAAATATTTAATAGAATCTACCACTTTAAACGGGTTACCCAGGTAGCTTGTGGCTTTATTCCCAATATACATTAATTCACTTTTTTCTGTATTTACTTTGTAACCTGAGAAAGAGCTAAATTCCTCTAATATCTGTCTCAGAATTGGAATGGCTTGTTGTGTATTTTCTAGAAAAACTAGAATATCATCAGCGTATAATAATGTAATTAGACGTAGAGAACCCATTGTAATCCCTGCTAGACTATTTCTTAGTCTTATCACTAATGGTTCCAATGCTACGTTGAATAGCAGGGGAGACAACGGACATCCTTGCCTAGTGCCTCGCTGCAGAGTTATTTTAGGCGAGATCATTCCGTTTACCAGTATGTATGAAATTGGCTTCGCATAGATTCTATAGATAAATTGCAAGAAGTTTCCCTGTATCCCGAATTGTCGGAGTGAGGTAAAAAGATGATCCCATACAATAGAATCGAACGCTTTAACAGCGTCCAGGGTAAGGACTGCCCTGTCTTTATACATATCTATACTGGGTTTTTGCTCCATATTCCAAGCGTAGTCTATCAACGTGATTAGCTTACGAATGTTTTTAGAGGAATTCCTTTTGAGCATAAAGCCTGTCTGATCTTCATGTATAAGTTTCTGTAGGGCGAGAGAGAATTGGTTAGCTATGATTGAGGCTAAGATCTTATAATCAGAGTTTAAAACTGATATCGGCCTGTACGACCCTGGATCCTCTGGATCCTTACCCTTTTTTAATATCAGTGTGACGTTGGCCATAGAGAAATAGGATGATATAGGGATATCTGAAATATAGTATTCATTAAAAAGTTTTTCCAGCACAGGTACTAGATCATCTTTGAGACATTTGTAGTATTCCGCGGGCAATCCATCTGGACCAGGAGCTTTATTAGGTTTCAGTTTATCAATGGCCTTGCTAATTTCTGATCTAGTTATTTGTTCATTTAACAATATTAATTCATCCGACTGGATCCTAGGTACTACAATCTTAGACCAGAACATCTCTTGTGCGTCAGGATTAATTTTAACTGAAGAGTATAGATCTTGATAGTACGAAGCAAAAACCCCACAGATCTCTGCAGTCTGAAAGTATCTGGTCTTATTCTTTTTGATGACTGGTATTATGTTCTTTCTTTTCCTGATTTTAGTAAGTTTGGCCAAATATTTGGCAGAGGAACCATGAAAGCCCTTATAGTGCCTATTTATTCTTATCTCCTCAATTTGGGCTTGTTCTTTGAGAAAGAGATCTCTTTCCTTTCTGATAAGAAAATAATCATCCCAGTGTGATGGGGTATTCTGCACTAAAATAAAAGCCTGCTTCACTCTCTCAGCCAAGGTGACCTCCTGTAGTTTAATCTTTTTCCGACGTATATTAAGGTAGGCTATAATGTCCCCTCTTAAGACCGTTTTGGAGGCCTCCCAAAAAATTTCAACTTTATTTCCAAATTCCCTATTATTGAAAACATAATCCAACCATTTAGATTGTAGCCACAACCGAAACCTTGGATTAGAGCATAGATATCTAGGAAAACCAAATGCTGGTCTCTGGCTCCTGTCTTCTTTACCTGATGAAAAAGTTAATTCAATTATTGCATGATCCGATATCAAAATTTCCCCTATCTTCGCGTTAGATTGCCGAACAGACAATGACTCAGAGATCAGGAATAGGTCAATCCTAGAGAATGTTTTATGACCTTTAGATTCACAGGTGAATGTCACACTGTCAGGATTTTGCATCCTAGAAATATCTATTAGTTTTAATTTATGGCAAAGTCTCTGAAAATGTTTTGCACTTTGTCTATTACTCACTATATTTTTACTTGAGAATCTATCTATTGAGGGATCCAACGTCATATTGAAGTCTCCACACAAAATTAGGTTGTTCCCAATAAGAGGGAACAACTTCTTCTGGATATTATCCCAGAAATGAAGTGAGAATTTATTGGGCGCATAAATACTACAAATTATAAATTTTATGTTTTTTATCATTATATGAAATAAAATAAATCTGGCCTCACTATCGATCTCAGTTTTTATAATCTTATAGTCTAATTGTTTGTGTAAGAGTATTGCGACTCCACATTTTTTATTGGAGCCATTAGTGGAGATTACTTCCCCAACCCATTTCATCTTAAGTTTAACTGCTTCTGATGCCTTAAGGTGTGTTTCTTGCAGACAGGCCATATCAGGGTGCATCTGAGCTAATGTTCTAAGAATCAATTTACGTTTCATGGGTGAACTAATGCCTCCCACGTTCCAGGAGAACATCCTAAGTTCTGCTGTCATTTCTTATATCTTAAAGGGGATCAGAATCACGAAAGGGGGAGGGGACAAAGAAAGAGAAGGGGGGAAGCGAGAAAAAAAAAAAAAAAAACACAATAGAAAAAAGAGAACACAAATCCATTGACATTTTAGATATCATTTTGGATATAACATTTTAAGCAATAAACATCAATATCCCAATATTATCCTATTTCCTTTAAAAATTTAATTACCTCAGATGTTTCACTAAAGACCTGCCTCTCACCATTCTTGTTAATTATAATTCTTGCCGGGTAGCTCAGCCAAGCATTAATGCCTCTGTTTATTAATTGCGTGCAATACGGGGCCATAACTTTTCTTCTGGCTGATGTCTCACTAGAAAAATCTTGAAACAACATAATTTTGTTGTTCCCAATGAGTAATGGTTCTTTTTTCTTTTTATAGTGACTAAGGATCTCAGTCTTATCCTGAAATCTCAGGAGTTTGAGGATGACCATCCTTGGTCTGGTAGCCTCACTGGTGATAGGCTTCTTGGGTCCCACTCTATGGACTCTCTCTATTACCAATGGTATCATTTGTGTGGGAATGCCCAGAGCCTGTGGCAGAGTGGTTGATGCAAATACCATAAGGTCCTCAAACTCCGGAGACTCCGCTAGACCAATAATTCTAATATTATTGCGCCTGGATCGATCTTCGAGATCCTCCAGGCGCAATTGGATACTTTTTATTTTAGACTCATGTTCTTGTAAGACAGTGTGTTGTGAATTTGCCTGATCTTCCAATGTGGATATCCTATCTTCGGCTTCAGAGAGTCTTACTGCAAAATGTTTTATTTCTGACGAGAGTGTCCCTATGTCAGCTGAAATGACACCTAGTTCTGTTTTTATAGAATCAAATTGAGGTGTGAACAAAACTACTAGCTGACTTGTAAGGGCCTGAGTATCAATTGTTAAGGGTGAAATTTCAGTTATGTTTTCTGTACTATTGTCTGCCAGTTTGGCCTTTTTATCTTTTGCTTTGGCTGGCGTTTTAGGGGAATTAACTTTGGTTTGTGTAACAAATTTTTCCATTTATGTTGTGAAAAGAGAGTGAGAAAATCCGAAAACAATGTGCTGAAAAGAGGGGAAAGCAGACGTGTAGTGAGGGGAAGGAAAAAAGGGGAAAGGAAAAGAAAAAAGAGGAAAAAAGAGTGTCAAGACAAACTAAGTGCCAGAGAAAACCCTGCTAAGGGTTTCTGGTGGAAGACAGTGGAAGACAGTGATGAGTGTATAAAATGGGAATTCTTAATTGACAATTTAAAGGGTGTATCCTGTTAAACAGAGAGTGAGAGTGTAAGTGGAATTAGTGTTTTTGAAGTGAGTTCAGAGGAAAATGACTAATAACACCGATTAACTTAGTTAATTCCCTGAGGTAAGCCTATCCAATTTGTGCTGCCTAATGACAGTGAGCCTAGCTACTGTAGTATAGCGGTACTTCAACCTTAGATACTTATGGTTTCAGATTATTCTGATACTCTGGATGTACAATAACTAAAATAGCAAGTTTTAAACAATCTTTGCACAATGCAAAAAGTTTATCTGGCTTCCCTACTATTTTCAGAAAAAAACACTTAAGCTAGACACTTCCTGAAAACTTTTATAACACCTGCATTAGGCCTGATGTATTAAGATTACTAAACTGAAGCATATAAATAGTATTTGAACAGACATAATTTTCAACCCACATTACATATATGATCTGAAAAACAAGAAAATATACAGAAGGGAAAAACACATAGTGTTATGTCTTATTACTTCAAATTGTAATTCCCTAACACAGAATATCCAGGTTCACACTGTCTACTGGCCACGTGCCTAACTGCTACAGTATCTTTTAGTAGCAGCCGGCCACCCAAACTTATATGATTTTGACTTGTGTCTATTCTTATGCAGTAAATAAGAGATAAGTATAATGAGAATTTTAGTCAGTTCCTTGCACAGTGTATAGAGTATATCTGACTCGCCTGCTTAATTATAACTAAATTACTTAGGCCAGATAATTCCTGGGGCTTTTATAAGGCCAGTAATGGGCCAAGTTTAAAAATATTTCTAAACTGTAGTACACAGATAACGTTTTATCAGATACATACTCTTATCCCCATTGCATGTAAGATTTGAAAACTGCATAAGACCACATGAGGAGTGACAGAGAATGTTATATCTTATTACTACAAATTATATAACTGTTTACATTGCCATTATCCTTTCAGTGAACATTATTTAACACAGAGTCACTATTACAGTTCTTTTCTTTCCTTTTTTTCCTTTGCAAGCCGGGCAATAATATAACATAACTGGTATTTATATAGCTTGACCAGTCTGCTTGGATAAATATTCTCCCAACTGTGAATGTTATGTAATACCAGAGGAAAACTGTGTTTGTTGCAAAAGAAGAGAGCCTTACAGAGGGCTTAACAGACAAAGAGTATACTTGCGGCAGGAATAGTCCGTTTTGTTACTTCACTACCGGTACAGATCCTCTCGGTAGATGCGGTGGGGCTAGCTGCCTTACACTTCACAGTCACCGGTTTTGCCCCAGGATGCCATTTCAGCAGTAGTTACTGCTGCATCGAAATCCAAAGCTTTGGGATACAATCCAGGGTCTCCTGACCGAGCACCGTGGATTTCCAGCACCCGACACTGCTCACCCGATCCAGTCTCCAGCCGGGGCTCCCACACTGTATGACTACAGGCTGTGCACCACCTTCCGGCTCCTCACTCACGGAGACTAACTGCAGATCACTCCGCCGCCCCTCCGACCTCGGTCCTCCTCCGCTCAGGTAGGGCCCGCTTAGGCTGCAAGGGTTGGGCGTCACAACATTCTGGTGAGTAGTTTGACTGCCCCCAACTTCACACTTAAACCGGGAACCAGGCCAGGTTATTTAGGTGGGGGGAATATATGACCGGGGGTACTACAACCAGGGTAGACCACGGAGGCTCCCACTTACAGGTGCTTTAGAGGTGATTGTCGCTGGATCAAAACTTAGGAATAAAAAGATGCGGTAAAAACCGCTGACCTATTTGGCCTTAGTGCGTTCCTTCTTCGGCAAGATCACACTTGCCAAGGCTCCTCAATGCCACAGCAGTCTGGGGCTATGGAGCAAGCGAGTTGGGTGTGATGTTAGGTGTCGATCTGCACGCCGACATGAGACATGCTGCCATTAGTCTCCACCCATACAGGAAAACGCCACCTTTACACATGACATTTAAACCCATGGCCCTTTATTAAGCAACCTAATGATGATTTATAGATTGAGAAGAGAATGGGGCAAAGGACAACCCCAAAAGAAAGTATTAGAGAGGCAGAGGATGCACCAGAGAAGGCTACACTATGGTACAGTTAGACAGGTATGAGGAGAAACACGAGAGTGCTGTCTCACAAATGCCGAAGGATTGGAGGGTTTAATGCAAAAGAGGGCGGTCTATAGATATGTGCATTCAGAGTTTCGTTCACCTATGAATGCAGAAAAAGACGGCTATTCCTTCTGATCAGCTATTTTCATTGCCGCATTTATTCTTGTGCAACAGAAACACACTAAAATCTGGATTTGCACAAGAATAAATGCGGCAATGAAAATAGCCAAGCGGCACAAAGTGCCACCTTTGTCCACATTCAGAGGTGAATGAAATCTCTGAATGTACATTTCTATTGGTCGACATCAAAGGTGGCAGACAGTTGTTGAAAAATGTCATGCTCTATCCAACCAATTTAAGTGTAATTTTGACTTTACTGTCCCTATGAATGATAATATAAACAACAAACATTGAAAACTTTTAATATTAGCTAATTTTATGTTAATACTAGCTTAAATGTTAGCCAGGAGGTCAGTAAAATCAGCCCGGCTGTGCACCCACTAAATATGACCTGGGGAGAACACTGAACAACATGTACCAAACTAAACTTCAGATGGGGCATGCAATCTAAAAAAAAAGCTTAAAAATGTAAGTATTTGTCAAATTTTCTCTGTAAGGGCTTCATCACAATCTATCATTTGATAATTATCAACCTAATTAAAGCTCTTTTCGAAAAGGACAAGATCACAATCAGCCATTTTCATTGTTAATAAAGACCACATTTTTTTATTATAGTTTTGGTAATGGCCCTGTATTTACCATGTGCCAGTCCAGATTTACTGATCCAAACACTTAACAACACATTTATTATAATTTGGAACATTTCTTTAAATATTTGTAGCAGTGGCATATTTTTATTAATTCACAAGAAAATAAGGTTACACAACAGTGTTTACTTAGAAGTCCAAAAGAAAGTGTTGTGAGTTCCACCACCATACAAACAAAGTCAAACATGCTGTGTCCATTCAGTTCTGCAATATGACATAGTTCCTCCCTTAGGCCTTACAGTTAACATCAACTAGGCCTCTGCTAGAATCATTGGGTATAAGGATATCTCAAGACAGTTGAGGATTTTTCTCAGTGTCCACGGGTACTAATTTTATTTTTCCATTATTATTTTTAGGTAAATCATAAATAAATAGTTTTTATGCATTTGATACAGTTTTGAAAATAAATTACATTTTGCACCAATGATTATCATAATTACATTTTTCATAGGTTATGCTAGCTAGGCCATACTGTGTTTCTTTTTCTTAAATCTTTGAATTTTTCTATTTTTGATGAGCTTAATCTATGCCCCTGGGCACCACAGGATACATAGATATTTGATAGCTATCTTGGTTATCCCATATAAATGTATTAGATTGGGAATTGAGCTGGTGAGAACCCTTTCCTTTGCTATATAATATAATCTAAATCTAAATATGTGTATGTATCTATGGGTATATACATATGTGTGTATATATATATATATATATATACACACACACACGCACATGTGTATTTACTGTATATGTATAAACATACATATGCATACATATAAACACATATATAAATGCATATGTATATATACTTTGGAGCCCTTTCCACTCAAATACCTGAAAATATGAAAAATCATTTTTAATACATTTTAATATAATAGTATATGTATGTATATATGTCCGGTTTGGCTACCATTGACAAAGGCTCCTGTGAGTGCCAAAATGTTCGGTTTCTTGCCTTTCATCACTATTAAAACGGATTTAAATCCTGCTGTGCCTGCTGTGTGGAGTTTCTGTGTATCATGGGATACCGTCTGTGGGAATCATCACTTGCTTGGTTATATATATATATATTGATGTGTAAGGTTTTTTTTAGTTAGCACTCTCCATTGAAGTCTATGGTGAGAAGAAATTAGTGTGGTTGTGATATTCTAAGTCCTCAAATTAGTTTGTGTCGGCTTTCGCTCAAACGTAAACATTTAACTTTCAACCTGTGATACGTGTGCATTAAAAGTTTACTTCTGCATGTGTTTATGTGCGACTCAAATCACTAAATATCGCGCCACTTTTAATTTGGCCCACTATGTGGTAGTATCTGTATTTTAATAGAACCTTACTCTTAAAGTATTTCTATCAAGCATATTATACAGTGCTATGTAAACATTAGTTGAAGTTTTTTTTTTTCATAAAAAGGTTAAGTTTAATCATTTCCATTTTATTTTGCACTGTAGTGCTATGTTGGTGGCTAGTAATAAACCCCATAAGCAGGAGCATTAGTAATTAAAAATAAATAAATAAATAAATAAATAAATAACTGCAATACATATTAAAAATCTCCTTTTTTGGATGTAACAATGAAAGCTCAAAGCTTTAAAGGGACAGTCTACTTGAAAATTGTTATTATTTAAAAAGATAGATAATCCCTTTATTACCCATTCCCCAGTTTTGCATAACCAACACAGTTATATTAATACACTTTTTACCTATGTGATTACCTCATAACATTAGTGATGTCACGAACCTAAAAATTTCAGTTCACGAACTGCGGACTCGAACTTCCGCTATTGTTTGCGAACCGGCGAACCGCGCGAACAGCCACTGGGGGGTAGTTATCAAGCCGTCTACTTTTCTGGCTTCGCCGGCCCAATACGTCCGCCTAAGCTCGCCTACCTTCGCCGCCACGGACCTTGAATACATTCGCCTAAGTTATCAAATAAAGCTGTCAAAAAGCCGCGGGGCGATGAGCAGCGGACTGTGACAGTTATCACTCATCCGATCTCGCTGCCCTTCGGCTTTTTCCCAGCTTTATTGCTAGCCTGTCACTAAGCACTCACACTAAACTGCACTGTTCTACCCCCTATACCGGCGCCCCCGGAGCCCCCCGCAACTCAATAAAGTTACTAACCCCTAAACCGCCGCTCCTAGACCCTGCCGCAACTCTTATAAATGTATTAACCCCTAAACCGCCGCTCCTAGACCCTGCCGCAACTCTTATAAATGTATTAACCCCTAAACCGCCGCTCCCGGACACCGCTGCCACCTACATTATACCTAGTAACCCCTATCCTGCCCCCCCTATACCGTCGCCCTCTATTATAAAATTATTAACCCCTATCCTGCTGATCCCGCACCTCTCCGCAACTAAATAAATAGTTTAACCCCTAAACCGCCGCTCCATGAACCCGCCGCAACCTATAATAAATTTATTAACCCCTATCCTGCCCCCCACTACGCCGCCGCCACTGTAATAAAATGATTAACCCCTAAACCTAAGTCTAACCCTAACCATAACGCCCCCCTAACTTAAATATTAATTAAATAAATCTAAATAAATTAACTCTTATTAACTAAATGAATCCTATTTAAAACTAAATACTTACCTTTAAAATAAACCCTAATATAGCTATAATATAAATAATAATTATATTCTAGCTATCTTAGGATTTATATTTATTTTACAGGTAACTTTCAATTTATTTTAACCATGTACAATAACTATTAAATAGTTATTAACTATTTAATAGCTTACCTAGCTAAAATAAAGAGAAATGTACCTGTGAAATAAATCCTAACCTAAGTTACAATTACACCTAACACTACACTATACTTTAATAAATTATTCCTATTTAAAAATAAATACTTACCTGTAAAATAAACCCTAAGATAGCTACAATGTAATTAATACTTATATTATAGCTATTTTTGGATTTATATTTATTTTACAGGTAACTTTGTATTTATTTTAGCTAGTTAGAATAGTTATTAAATAGTTATTAACTATTTAATAACTACCTAGCTAAAAGAAATACAAAATTACCTGTAAAATAATTCCTAACTTAAGTTACAATTAAACCTAATACTACACTATCATTAAATTAACTAAATAAACTACCTACAAAGAACTACAATGAAATACAATTACATAAACTAACTAAAGTACAAAAAATAAAAAAAGCTAAGTTACAAAAAATAAAAAATTAAGTTACAAACGTTAAAAATATTACAACAATTTTAAGCTACTTACACCTAATCTAAGCCCCCTAATAAAATAACAAACCCCCCCAAAATAAAAAAAATCCCTACCCTATTCTAAATTACATAAATTTCAATGCTCTTTTACCTTACCAGCCCTTAAAAGGGCCATTTGTGGGGGCATGCCCCAAAAAGTTCAGCTCTTTTGCCTGTAAAATAAAAATACAACCCCCCCCCAACATTAAAACCCACCACCCACATACCCCTAATCTAACCCAAACCCCCCTTACAAAAACCTAACACTAATCCCCTGAAGATCATCCTACCTTGAGTCGTCTTCACTCAGCCGAGCCACCGATGGAACTGAAGAGGGCATCCGGAACGGAAGAAGTTAATCCTCCAAGCGGCGCTGAAGAAATCTTCCATCCGATGAAGTCATCATCCAGGCGGCGCTGAAGAAGTCTTCGATCCGGCCGATGTCATCTTCAAAGAGGCGCTGAAGAGGTCTTCTATCCGGGCGAAGTCATCTTCCAAGCCGGGTCTTGAATCTTCCTTCCGCCGACGCGGAACCACCTTCTTCACCGACGGACTACGACGAATGACGGCTCCTTTAAGGGACGTCATCCAAGATGGCGTCCCCTCAATTCCGATTGGCTGATAGGATTCTATCAGCCAATCGGAATTAAGGTAGGAAAATCTGATTGGCTGATGGAATCAGCCAATCAGATTCAAGTTCAATCCGATTGGCTGATCCAATCAGCCAATCAGATTGAGCTCGCATTCTATTGGCTGATCGGAACAGCCAATAGAATGCGAGCTCAATCTGATTGGCTGATTGGATAGAAGACCTCTTCAGCGCCTCTTTGAAGATGACATCGGCCGGATCGAAGACTTCTTCAGCGCCGCCTGGATGATGACTTCATCGGATGGAAGATTTCTTCAGCGCCGCTTGGAGGATTAACTTCTTCCGTTCCGGATGCCCTCTTCAGTTCCATCGGTGGCTCGGCTGAGTGAAGACGACTCAAGGTAGGATGATCTTCAGGGGATTAGTGTTAGGTTTTTGTAAGGGGGGTTTGGGTTAGATTAGGGGTATGTGGGTGGTGGGTTTTAATGTTGGGGGGGGGTTGTATTTTTATTTTACAGGCAAAAGAGCTGAACTTTTTGGGGCATGCCCCCACAAATGGCCCTTTTAAGGGCTGGTAAGGTAAAAGAGCATTGAAATTTATGTAATTTAGAATAGGGTAGGGATTTTTTTTATTTTGGGGGGGTTTGTTATTTTATTAGGGGGCTTAGATTAGGTGTAAGTAGCTTAAAATTGTTGTAATATTTTTAACATGTTTGTAACTTAATTTTTTATTTTTTGTAACTTAGCTTTTTTTATTTTTTGTACTTTAGTTAGTTTATGTAATTGTATTTCATTGTAGTTCTTTGTAGGTAGTTTATTTAGTTAATTTAATGATAGTGTAGTATTAGGTTTAATTGTAACTTAAGTTAGGATTTATTTTACAGGTAATTTTGTATTTCTTTTAGCTAGGTAGTTATTAAATAGTTAATAACTATTTAATAACTATTCTAACTAGCTAAAATAAATACAAAGTTACCTGTAAAATAAATATAAATCCAAAAATAGCTATAATATAAGTATTAATTACATTGTAGCTATCTTAGGGTTTATTTTACAGGTAAGTATTTATTTTTAAATAGGAATAATTTATTAAAGTATAGTGTAGTGTTAGGTGTAATTGTAACTTAGGTTAGGATTTATTTCACAGGTACATTTCTCTTTATTTTAGCTAGGTAAGCTATTAAATAGTTAATAACTATTTAATAGTTATTGTACATGGTTAAAATAAATTGAAAGGTACCTGTAAAATAAAAATAAATCCTAAGATAGCTAGAATATAATTATTATTTATATTGTAGCTATATTAGGGTTTATTTTAAAGGTAAGTATTTAGTTTTAAATAGGATTCATTTAGTTAATAAGAGTTAATTTATTTAGATTTATTTAATTAATATTTAAGTTAGGGGGCGTTAGGGTTAGGTTTAGGGGTTAATCATTTTATTACAGTGGCGGCGGCGTAGTGGGGGGCAGGATAGGGGTTAATAAATTTATTATAGGTGGCGACGGTGTAGGGGGGGCAGATTAGGGGTTAATAAATGTATTATAGGTGGCGACGGTGTAGGGGGGGCAGGATAGGGGTTAATACATTTAATATAGGTTGCGGCGGGTTCAGGGAGCGGCGGGTTAGGGGTTAATACATTTATTATAGTTGCGGTGGGCTCCGGGAGCGGCGGTTTAGGGGTTAATATGTATAGAGTAGCTTGCGGTGGGCTCCGGGAGCGGCGGTTTAGGGGGTAATAACTTTATTTAGTTGCGGCGGTGTAGGGGGGGTCAGATTAGGGGTGTTTAGACTCGGGGTACATGTTAGGGTGTTAGGTGTAGACAGCTCCCATAGAAATCAATGGGATGTCTGTCAGCAGCGAACTTGTACTTTCGCTATGGTCAGACTCCCATTGATTCCTAAGGGATCCGCCGCCTCCAGGCTGGCGCTTTGAAAACCAGGTACGCTGGGCCGTAAAAGTGCCGAGCGTACCTGCTAGTTTTTTGATAGCTAGCAAAAGTAGTGAGAATGTGCCGCACTTGTGTGCGGAACATCTGGAGTGACGTAAGAATCGATCTGTGTCGGACTGAGTCCGGCGGATCGAAGCTTACGTCACAAAATTCTACTTTTGCCTGTCTCGAGCCTTTGATAACTAAGGCGTATCAGCCTCGCCACAAATACGCTGCGGAATACGCAGCGTATTTGAGGTTGACGGCTTGATAACTAGGCCCCACTGACTTCAATAGGCAGACGAACTTTAAAACCCACAAGGACTCTTTCTGGCCACAATAGTGATGGAAAAGTTGTTTCAAGGGGACTAACACCTGGACTGTGGCATGCTGGAGGGGGATCCCGGGCAAAACTCCCATGGAAAATTACATAGTTGATGCAGAGTCTGCTTTTAACCCATAAATGGCCTAAATCACCTAACATTAATAAATTGTTTGCAATATGAGTGGTTGCACAGAGCAATTAATCACAGTATATGCTTGCAGTTGGCCTGGCACACAGGCCTGATGGTAAATTAAATTAGATTAAACTTGCAATTAGCAAACTAATGTAAATGTTTTTTTTATTTTAATTTAAAATAATGTTAAACCACCAGATATGAGTGGTTGCACAGAGCAATTAATCACAGTATATGCTTGCTGTTGGCCTGGCACACAGGCCTGATGGTAAATGAAATTGGATTAATCTTGCAATTAGCAAACTAATGTAATTAATTTAAAATAATGTTAAACCACCAGGTATGAGTGGTCGCACAGAGCAATTAATAACAGTATATGCTTGCTGTAGGCCTGGCACACAGGCCTAATGGAAAATAAAATTAGATTAAACTTGCAATTAGCAAACTAATGTAAAAGTTTTTTTTTTTATTTAAAATAATGTAAAACCACCAGATATGAGTGGTGGCAGTGAGCAAGTTGGCACAATATATGCTGTGAGGCTCACACACAGGCTGGTGACAGACAGGCAAATGCAAAAAAAAAAAAACGACTGGAGTTCTAGCCCTATGCAAAAAACAAAACAAAAAAACATTTAGCCCTGAAAAGGGCTTTTTGGGGTGCTGTCCTTACAGCAGAGATCAGATGAGTCCTTCAGGACTGTAGTGGAGACTGAATAGACTAGCCTAGCTATCAATTTCCCTATAAAATCAGGAGCTGCAACAATAAACCTCCTCTCTCTTCAAAAGCTGCATCACAATGATTCTAAAATGGCTGCTGCCCGGGACCTGGGAGGGTCTGGAAGGGAGTGTTTGCTGCTGATTGGTTGTAATGTGTCTGCAGACCGTGAGACTGTACAGGGTCAAAGTTTACTCAATGATGACTAATAGGGGGCGGATTGAACATCGCATATGTTTGCCCGTGGCGGCGAACGCCAACAAGCTATGTTCGGCGAACAGTTCGGGACATCACTACATAACATATGAGCCTATCTAGGTTTAGCTTTTAATAAAGAATACCAAATGAAAAAAGCTAATTTGATAATAAAAGTAAATTAGAAAGTTGTTTAAAATTGCATTATAGTTAGTTGTAGTAGGTGGCGCAAAACAAGTTGCTATTCCCAATGTGTCTTACTGTAAATATGTGTGATAATATGTGGGCTCAATATATGTTAATGTTTTGATGAGTCCTAATTTTATATTCTCTTTTGGAAAAAATGGATGTCGAAACTATTTAAGAAATAAATATGATCCTTTATTTGATTATGGTAAATTTACCCAATAGTAGTGATGCTAAAAGTACAGTTAAACAAAAATTATTACAATTCCTTCAAAGTTTAAAAAATGACACCGGTGTCTCTATGTATAAAAATGTACATAATATATAAAAAATAAATTAAATTAAAATAATAACGTTGAAATCTTATAATTTATACAGTTTTGGGTTTATCACAAGTTGTAATTTCTAACAGAATGTTTGCAGATACAATTTTATAGTGGATAAAACAATAGTTGCTGTATAGTTCATATAGGATACTTTGTTTCAAGTTCAGCTATGCAATTGAGATCTTATCTTAGGCAACTATATATCAAATGTAGAGGTATGTTGGTGCGATTTTTATCACACTGTAATATAAGTATACAAATTAGTACCTTGAAGTGTATCTGTTTGATATCACTTTTGTGAGATAATTGCGGTTAAATAAACGCCGCTATGCCAGTGTTTTGATTAAGTTTCAAGATCAAGCTGGTGGCAGCTCTATATGAGCTGCTGGCGGTTAAATAAATGCCGCTTTGGTTTCCTCTTATTAGGTGGGCTTATCTGTTTGCTGCGAGAAAATTCACTTTTATATAAGTGTTTGGGTAGTTGTCGTGGCCGCTCAGTTACCTTATCCTTTGTCGGTCAGTGACCGATCGCGCTCTTAAGGGTTTCTTGGTGGGATCTTCGTTGCGGTTAAGTGCTGAATAGCAACTTGTTTTGCGCCACCTACTACAACTAACTATAACTCTTTAAACTTTGGGATAAAGTTTACTTCAGGTGTGCTAGATTCCCCACCAGCTAGACAGTCTAAACCTACCAAACATTTAAAATTGCATTACCTATCTGAATCATGAAAGTTTTGTTTTGAATTGACTGTCCCTTTAATTGATATATGTTTATCTGATTTCCAGAAATATCAATAGGCAACATGCCTACGTGGTCAAGTTTTCTGAAGACGAATGCAGAAATCTTTCCAGAAGGGTCGTAAGGCGAGCACTGAGAAATGAACGTCCAAATTGGATTGATGTATTCAGAAATGAAAATATTTATCAGGGACGAAATCTAGTGTTAGCCACATACAAACAGCTAAGAAGAGGGCAAGAACACGCAGAATACCGTCTTCTTTATCCTATTGGTTCTTCTCCAGTATATTTTTTGCTGAACAGACAACCTACAGCCGGATGTGTTTTGTTTTACACTCTCAATTCGCCCTGTTCAAGAAAATGTTTAGATCCTGCTTCAAATTATAACATTTTAGATGGTCTGCGCACATTTAGTCGTATCAGAAATAAAGCTTTAGTTTTCCAAAAGGTCTTTAGCTATAACAGCACAAATGAAGAACATGAAGAAGCAGATAATGTTTGGACAACATGGGAAAGAATTGAGCAAGAAATACCTTTATATCGCTGTGCTAGAGGAGTGTGCCAGCGGTGTTTTACAGGCAACACAAGGAACAATAACTGCATGAATCGAAATGAAGCTAACATTTACGAGAAATAATTTTCTTTCGGCTAGATTTAGAGTTTTGTCGGTAACGACCCGCGTAGCTAACGCTGTTTTTTTTCCCCCCGCACCTTTTAAATACCGCTGGTATTTAGAGTTCACAGAAGGGCTGCGTTAGGCTCCAATAGGGGAGCGTATAGCATATTTACCGCCATTGCAACTCTCAATACCAGCGGTGCTCACGGACGCGGCCAGCTTCAAAAACGTGCTTGTGCACGATTCCCCCATAGGAAACAATGGGGCAGTTTGAGCTGAAAAAAAACCTAACACCTGCAAAAAAGCAGTGTTCAGCTCTTAACGCAGCCCCATTGTTTCCTATGGGGAAACACTTCCTAAGTCTGCACCTAACACCCTAACATGTACCCCGAGTCTAAACACCCCTAGCCTTACACTTATTAACCCCTAATCTGCTGCCCCCGCTATCGCTGACACCTGCATATTTTTTTTTAACCCCTAATCTGCCGCTCCGTACACCGCCGCCACCTACATTATACCTATGTACCCCTAATCTGCTGCCCCTAACACCGCCGACCTCTATATTATATTTATTAACCCCTAATCTGCCCCCCACAACGTCGCCGCCAGCTACCTACAATAATTAACCCCTAATCTGCCGACCGGACCTCACCGCTACTATAATAAATGTATTAACCCCTAATCCGCCTCACTAACCCTTTAATAAATAGTATTAACCCCTAATCTGCCCTCCCTAACATCGCTGACACCTAACTTCAAGTATTAACCCCTAATCTGCCGACCGGACCTCACCGCTACTCTAATAAATGTATTAACCCCTAAAGCTAAGTCTAACGCTAACACTAACACCACCCTAAGTTAAATATAATTTAAATCTAACAAAATAAAATAAATCTTATTAAATAAATTAATCCTATTTAAAGCTAAATACTTACCTGTAAAATAAACCCTAATATAGCTACAATATAAATTATAATTATATTGTAGCTATTTTAGGAATAATATTTATTTTACAGGCAACTTTCAATTTATTTTAATCAGGTACAATAGCTATTAAATAGTTCATAACTATTTAATAGCTACCTAGTTAAAATAATTACAAAATTACCTGTAAAATAAATCCTAACCTAAGTTACAATTAAACCTAACACTACACTATCAATAAATTAATTAAATAAAATACCTACAATTATCTACAATTAAATCTAACACTACACTATCAATAAATTAATTACATGAAATACCTACAAATAAATACAAATAAATAAACTAACTAAAGTACAAAAAATAAAAAAAGCTAAGTTACAAAAAATAAAAAAATTAATTACAAACATAATAAAAATATTACAACAATTTTAAGCTAATTACACCTACTCTAAGCCCCCTAATAAAATAACAAAGCCCCCAAAATAAAAAAATGCCCTACCCTATTCTAAAATTTGAAATATAAAAGCTCTTTTACCTTACCAGCCCTTAAAAGGGCCTTTTGCGGGGCATGCCCCAAAGAATTCAGCTCTTTTGCCTGTAAAAAAAAACATACAATACCCCCCCAACATTACAACCCACCACCCACATACCCCTAATCTAACCCAAACCCCCCTTAAATAAACCTAACACTAAGCCCCTGAAGATCTTCCTACCTTGTCTTCACCATGCCAGGTATCACCGATCGGTCCACAAGAGGCTCCTCCGAAGTCTTCATCCAAGCCCAAGCGGGGGCTGGAGATCCATCATCCGACTGAAGTCTTCTATCAAGTGGCAAGAAGAAGTCCAGAAGAGGCTCCAAAGTCTTCATCCTATCTGGGCAGAAGAGGAGATCCGGACCGGCAACCATCATCATCCAAGCGGCATCTTCTATCTTCATCCGATGACGAACGGCTCCATCTTGAAGACCTCCGGCGCGGATCCATCCTCTTCTTCCGACGTCCTAAGTCCGAATTAAGGTTCCTTTAAATGACGTCATCCAAGATGGCGTCCCTCGAATTCCGATTGGCTGATAGGATTCTATCAGCCAATCGGAGTTAAGGTAGGGAAAATCTGATTGGCTGATTCAGCCAATAGAATGCGATCAGCCAATAGAATGCAAGCTCAATCTGATTGGCTGATTGGATCAGCCAATCGGATTGAACTTGAATCTGATTGGCTGATTCCATCAGCCAATCAGAATTTTCCTACCTTAATTCCGATTGGCTGATAGAATGCTATCAGCCAATCGGAAGTCGAGGGATGCCATCTTGGATGACGTCATTTAAAGGAACCTTCATTCGGACTTAGGACGTCGGAAGAAGAGGATGGATCCGCGCCGGAGGTCTTAAAGATGGAGCTGCTCGTCATCGGATGAAGATAGAAGATGCCGCTTGGATGATGATGGTTGCCGGTCCGGATCTCCTCTTTTGCCCGGATAGGATGAAGACTTTGGAGCCTCTTCTGGACTTCTTCTTGCCGCTTGATAGAAGACTTCAGCCGGATGATGGATCTCCAGCCCCCGCTTGGGCTTGGATGAAGACTTCGGAGGAGCCTCTTGTGGACCGATCGGTGATACCTGGCATGGTGAAGACAAGGTAGGAAGATCTTCAGGGGCTTAGTGTTAGGTTTATTTAAGGGGGGTTTGAGTTAGATTAGGAGTATGTGGGTGGTGGGTTGTAATGTTGGGGGGGGTATTGTATGTTTTTTTTACAGGCAAAAGAGCTGAATTCTTTGGGGCATGCCCCGCAAAAGGCCCTTTTAAGGGCTGGTAAGGTAAAAGAGCTTTTCTATTTTAATTTTAGAATAGGGTAGGGTATTTTTTATTTTGGGGGGCTTTGTTATTTTATTAGGGGGCTTAGAGTAGGTGTAATTAGCTTAAAATTGTTGTAATATTTTTATTATGTTTGTAATTAATTTTTTTATTTTTTGTAACTTAGCTTTTTTTATTTTTTGTACTTTAGTTTATTTATTTGTATTTATTTGTAGGTATTGTATTTTATTAATTTATTGATAGTGTAGTGTTAGATTTAATTGTAGATAATTGTAGGTATTTTATTTAATTAATTTATTGATAGTGTAGTGTTAGGTTTAATTGTAACTTAGGTTAGGATTTATTTTACAGGTAATTTTGTAATTATTTTAACTAGGTAGCTATTAAATAGCTATTAACTATTTAATAGCTATTGTACCTGGTTAAAATAATTACAAAGTTGCCTGTAAAATAAATATTATTTCTAAAATAGCTACAATATAATTATAATTTATATTGTAGCTATATTAGGGTTTATTTTGCAGGTAAGTATTTAGCTTTAAATAGGAATTATTTATTTAATAAGATTGAATTTATTTCGTTAGATAAAAATGATATTTAACTTAGGGGGTGTTAGGGTTAGACTTAGCTTTAGGGGTTAATACATTTATTATAGTAGCGGTGAGGTCCGGTCGGCAGATTAGGGGTTAATACTTGAAGTTAGGTGTCAGTGATGTTAGGGAGGGCAGATTAGAGGTTAATACTATTTATTATAGGGTTATTGAGGCGGGAGTGAGGCGGATTAGGGGTTAATAACTTTATTATAGTAGCGGTGAGGTCCGGTCGGCAGATTAGGGTTAATAATTGTAGGTAAGGTAGCAGCGACGTTGGTGGCGGCAGATTAAGGGTTAATAAATATAATATAGGGGTCGGCGGTGTTAGGGGCAGCAGATTAGGGGTACATAGGGATAACGTAGGTTGCGGCGGTGTGCGGTCGGCAGATTAGGGGTTTAAAAGATTTAATAGAGTGGCGGCGATGTGGGGGGACCTCGGTTTAGGGGTACATAGGTAGTTTATAGGTGTTAGTGTACTTTAGAGCACAGTAGTTAAGAGCTTTATAAACCGGCGTTAGCCCATAAAGCTCTTAACTCCTGACTTTTTTCTGCGGCTGGAGTTTTTTCATTAGATTTATAACGCTCACTTCAGCCAAGACTCTAAATACCAGCGTTAGAAATATCCCATTGAAAAGATAGGATACGCAAATGGCGTAGGGGGATCTGCGGTATGGAAAAGTCGCGGCTGGAAAGTGAGCGTTAGACCCTTACCTACAAGACTCTAAATACCAGCGGTAGCCCAAAACCAGCGTTATGAGCCTCTAACGCTGGTTTTGACGGCTAACGCCAAACTCTAAATCTTGCCGTTTGTTTTGCAGACAGTTAGTTAGGACTCACAGCAACCTATGCAAACATACAAACAGATTATAGTTGCCAAAGAACCCTATTCCCATGTGAAAACATTGTACCGCAGCAAGAGTCATTTTATGCTTCATTTTCTGAACCATTCTTAGCCATTAGAAAAGCCAGCATTTAAATTAAAAAACAAAATCTCACACATGTAGATGAGATAACAGCAAAATGAATTTGGAAAACAGGTGAAAACTTGTTACAAATAAACAGCTAGATTACAAGTTATGGCGTTATGGCTGCTCGCTAATTTTGTGTACGTTATTTTCATCGCTCACCTTTCATAGCGCTGCTATTATAGGTTTGAAAAAATCCGGCTTGCGCGGGCAATATGGTGGCATTGAGTTCCATGCCTCACCCAAATACAAGCGCTGCTTTGACGTGCTGGTGCACGATTTCCCCATAGACATCAATGGGGAGAGCCGGCAAAAAAAAAGCCTAACACCTGCGATCGCGGAAACAAAATCTCTGTAATGCAGCCCCATTGATGTCTATGGGGAAAGAAAAATTTACGTTTAAACCTAACACCCTAACATAAAAACCACGTCTAAACACCCCTAATAGAATAGGAAGTTTATGGGTGTTAGTGTACTTTGTGACAGTTTAGTTAGGAATTTTATGTTACAGCTTTGTATCATAAAACTCATAACTACTGACTTTAGATGGCGGTACGGATCTTGTCATTTTAGGCTGTACCACTCACTTTTTGGCCTCACAGCAAAACTCGTGATAGCAGCGCTATGGAAGTCCCATTGAAAAAGAACTTTTTTAAAAGTGCGGTACTGACGTTGTGTGACGGCCAAAAAGGTGCACCTATTCTAACAAGACTTGTAATAGCAGCGTTAGGGAAAAAGCATCGTTATGGGCCATAACAATGCTTTTTGAGTCATAACGCAAAACTCGTTATATAGCTGAAAGTTTATTTAAAAGACTTTTCAAGGCAATTTCTCGTGGATTTTTAAAGACCTAAACTTAAAGGGACACGAAACCAAACATTTTTCTTTCATGATTCAGCATGCAATTGTACACAACTTTCTAATTTACTTCTACATTGTATTATCAAATATTCTTTAAATTGTCTTTGTTCTCTTGATATTGTTTGTTGAAAAGCAGGGAGGTAAGCTCAGGAGTGTGCACATGTCTGAAGCACTATACAGGGACTGCAGAATTATTAGGCAAGTTGTATTTTTGAGGATTAATTTTATTATTGAACAACAACCATGTTCTCAATGAACCCAAAAAACTCATTAATATCAAAGCTGAATAGTTTTGGAAGTAGTTTTTAGTTTGTTTTTAGTTTTAGCTATTTTAGGGGGATACCTGTGTGTGCAGGTGACTATTACTGTGCATAATTATTAGGCAACTTAACAAAAAACAAATATATACCCATTTCAATTATTTATTTTTACCAGTGAAACCAATATAACATCTCAACATTCACAAATATACATTTCTGACATTCAAAAACAAAACAAAAACAAATCAGTGACCAATATAGTCACCTTTCTTTGCAAGGACACTCAAAAGCCTGCCATCCATGGATTCTGTCAGTGTTTTGATCTGTTCACCATCAACATTGCGTGCAGCAGCAACCACAGCCTCCCAGACACTGTTCAGAGAGGTGTACTGTTTTCCCTCCTTGTAAATCTCACATTTGATGATGGACCACAGGTTCTCAATGGGGTTCAGATCAGGTGA
The DNA here is from genome assembly GCF_027579735.1 of Bombina bombina. NCBI lineage: Eukaryota > Metazoa > Chordata > Amphibia > Anura > Bombinatoridae > Bombina > Bombina bombina. Next base: position 42,261,023 of record NC_069502.1, read on the forward strand.
ACAAGGAGGCCATGTCATTAGATTTTCTTCTTTTATACCCTTTCTTGCCAGCCACGCTGTGGAGTACTTGGACGCGTGTGATGGAGCATTGTCCTGCATGAAAAAAATCATGTTTTTCTTGAAGGATGCAGACTTCTTCCTGTACCACTGCTTGAAGAAGGTGTCTTCCAGAAACTGGCAGTAGGACTGGGAGTTGAGCTTGACTCCATCCTCAACCCGAAAAGGCCCCACAAGCTCATCTTTGATGATACCAGCCCAAACCAGTACTCCACCTCCACCTTGCTGGCGTCTGAGTCGGACTGGAGCTCTCTGCCCTTTACCAATCCAGTCATGGGCCCATCCATCTGGCCCATCAAGACTCACTCTCATTTCATCAGTCCATAAAACCTTAGAAAAATCAGTCTTGAGATATTTCTTGGCCCAGTCTTGACGTTTCAGCTTGTGTGTCTTGTTCAGTGGTGGTCGTCTTTCAGCCTTTCTTACCTTGGCCATGTCTCTGAGTATTGCACACCTTGTGCTTTTGGGCACTCCAGTGATGTTGCAGCTCTGAAATATGGCCAAACTGGTGGCAAGTGGCATCTTGGCAGCTGCACGCTTGACTTTTCTCAGTTCATGGGCAGTTATTTTGCGCCTTGGTTTTTCCACACGCTTCTTGCGACCCTGTTGACTATTTTGAATGAAACGCTTGATTGTTCGATGATCATGCTTCAGAAGCTTTGCAATTTTAAGAGTGCTGCATCCCTCTGCAAGATATCTCACTATTTTTGACTTTTCTGAGCCTGTCAAGTCCTTCTTTTGACCCATTTTGCCAAAGGAAAGGAAGTTGCCTAATAATTATGCACACCTGATATAGGGTGTTGATGTCATTAGACCACACCCCTTCTCATTACAGAGATGCACATCACCTAATATGCTTAATTGGTAGTAGGCTTTCGAGCCTATACAGCTTGGAGTAAGACAACATGCATAAAGAGGATGATGTGGTCAAAATACCCATTTGCCTAATAATTCTGCACTCCCTGTATGGCATTGTTTTTCAACCGCAGTCCTCAAGTACCCCCAGCAGGTCAAGTTTTCATTATAGCTGAGCTAGTGCACAGGTGAAATAATCAGCTGATGGGTGAGAACAGGTTAGTAACCATGGTTACTGATCAGCCGATTAGTTCACCTGTGCACTGGTTCAGCTATAATGAAAACCTGTCCTGTTGGGGGTACTTGATGACCGCGGTGGTGAAACACTGCTATATGGCTGAGGTTTAGCAAGAATGTTATCCATTTTCAAGAGCGCTAGATGGCAGCACTAGCCCCTGCCTTGTAGTGCTCTAGATGCCTACCTAGGTATCTCTTCAACAAAGAATGCCATGGGAACAAAACAAATTTGATAATAGAAGTAAACGTTTTGGGTTTTTTTCTTTCTTTTTTTTTCAATTGTATGTTCTTTCTGAATCCCCAAAGATAATTCTGGGGCTTCATGTTCCTTTAAGGAAAATATACAGTATATGGCAAATGTAAAAGTAAAGCAAGGCAGCTAATGAACTCAATATTGATGAGAACTGCCTAAAATGTGTGTGAATGCAGTTTTATTTTTAATTAATCATTAATATCAGTCTTTAACATTTACAAATGTAATGGCATTGAAAACATTTATCACCCACCTAATATATTTAGTATATGGGGTGTGCTCGCTCCAAATGAACCCTTAACTCTAAAGGAATCATACAAATACCTCATATCCAAGAGCTGGTTAATCTGTTGTTAAATCAGAGGTAAGGTGCTCAGGTTTCTATTAAGTGATCACTATGGCAACAGTGATAACCTGAGAATATTATAGGCTAAATGAACATACTCAAGGATGGAGAAAACTATTTGTTACCCATGAAATATATAGATACATGCAACCCTTTATTTATTAACAGGGATCCTTCCTTTTCAACTGACTATATCTACCCAACTGCCATGTAAGTATCATATATACATTTAGTTTAATTAGTCTAAGCCATGTAGTCTGACATTTTAAGGTTGGAGACCTTTATTCAGACTAAAACAATGTTTTAGTCTAATGAAGAAACATCACACTGTATGACTGATACCTTAACATGTACATTAAATATAATATTATACTCAAACACTTTCCTTGATCCATGTGAAAGAGGAGAATATAAACATGTCAAAGTGTTTTTATTTTTTTATTTTCCATTTGAATAATGTGTTGATAAAAGATGTTTAAATATGAAACCAATACAGAAGGTATCAGTAGTGTATGTCTATGGCTATTGGCTGATGGTCATTCCTACCATTGCTTATTGGCTATCAGAAAATAAAAATTAGAGAGCTGTACCAATCCAGCATGCACACACATAATATGTTTTCCAGCACACACAAAAAATTGAAATGCTGTTTTCCTTGTGGATACCTGACAAACTAAGGACAGTGCCCTTATAAGTCTAATAACCTACATTTATGCACACAGAGCAGTCATTATTGTCATCAATAAGAAATTAGTGTCCGTGTTTTCCTTTCACAATGACTGCCTAGTTTTTTGGTACTGTGAACATCTGCAAAACGGCTGTGAAAATCAGGTAAATAAGCAGATAAGCCTGATTATTTTCTCTTTTTTTCATCTTTGCGTAATCTGAGTGTAGACAATCAAGATATTAAAATTCTATTTTATATAACACTCATTCTAAACAACTGCATAGCTAATGGAATGGAATTGTACAGAAAGTTTAAATATAACGGATTTGAGTTTGAGGTTTTAATACAACAAAAGATTGGAATCTAACCCCTTATATTATCAGTGGATATTTGTACTGCATCCAAAACCATTAAATCTGCTTAGAACATACTCTTCACATTAATGCTTGCAACATTTGCTTACAGATTGCTTTATTATATGGTAAATAAAAATGCTTTGATTACATGTAAGCTGATACTTAATGTTTCACTCATTACCGAATCACAGAAATGTTGTTCACTGCCTTTATATGCAATGTGTATTGATTTTGAAAATAATAAAGCTTTAATATGCATCAAAAAGCATGTGTTATATATGTTAGCAAAGGCTGCCCTATAGAAATGTAAAACATATGTCATTGCTACTTGTGTAGAGAAAAAACACAGACTTTTCCACTCAGCTGCAACAACTGCCCTCTAACTTACTACAGGTAGCCTTCCGGAAAACAGCTTCATTATATTTTACTTACCAAGTTGTTTTATTGTATGTGTTTGTATATTTAGTGATAATTCCTTTTGTTTTGTTTTTATTTTAAATGTATATACTACCATGACTCTAGCTCATTGAATATTTTATCAATTTTATGTCTGCCATTATGTTGTTAGTTTAAGCAGCTATTGCCCATTTATCTGTATATCTGTTTAATGGTTTTATTTGACCCCTGGTATACCCCAGTCTCATTCTTATGTCTGTAATATTTTGTTGATGTTTTTTTTTCCCTTTCTGTTTCTGCATGATTGACCCCCAGCTTAAATGTACCCTCCCACTCCTTTAACACACTCTTGCTAGACCATCATTAACCTAATATCTCTCTCCTTTAGTTTGATTTCCAACACATCCTCTCCCAAACTCATAGAAAAAACACAGACTTTTCCACTCAGCTGCAACAACTGCCCTCTAACTTACTACAGGTAGCCTTCTGGAAAACAGCTCACAATGGACTGATTCTCCCACTCACAAAGACGGTCACTCTCTTGACCTGATCTTTGGCTATCGATGCACTCCCTCAAACTTCTCAAACTCCCCTTTTCCTCTTTCTGACTACCATCTCCTTACTTGCAACATATCATCCCTTCCTATAACTCTCCCTCCTTCTACTCCTAACACCCAACTTCACAGAAACATTATGTCTTTAGATCAGCAACAACTTGCTAATTCCCTTAAACCGCTCCTCTCATCCTTCTCCTCCTTTTCCTGCCCTGAACAATCTATCTGCCACTATAATTCCACCCTTATATCCATCCTTGACAATCTCGCCCCTCTTACCATTGCTCGGAAATCACACACTCATCCCCAGCCCTGGCATACTCCTCTGACACGGTACCTACGCAGATGTTCCCGTACTGCTGAACGGCATTGGAGAAAATCACGGAGTTCAGCTGACTTTCTTCATTACAAATTCATCTTGAACTCCTACTATTCTGCCCTTAATCTCCACAAGCAATACTACTTCTCTACTCTTATCTCTAATCTTTCTTCAAACCCAAAACGTCTGTTCTCCACTTTCAATACTCTCCTCCGCCCTCCCCCACTTCCTAATACAACTTCTCTGTCAGCTCAAGACTTTGCCAGTCACTTCATTAACAAAATTGACTCCATCAGACATGAAATCAGCTCTCAAAATAATTCCATTCTCTCCCCCCCTCAAATGCTCTCACTCAACCACACCCCTCATAACCCGAAACTTAGTTAATTCTCCCCTGTTACTGAGGAAGAAGTTTCAGCACTTATACTGCGCTCTCACCTCACTACCTGTCCCCTTGACCCTATCCCCTCACAGCTACTCTCCTCCCTCTCTGCTACCCTTACCCCTATACTAACACATATTTTCAACCTCTCCCTCAGCACTGGTACATTTCCCTCATCGATGAAACATGCACTGGTCACACCTATCCTCAAAAAACCTTCCCTTGGTCCTACCTCCCCATCCAACTACCGCCCTATTTCCCTCCTCCCTCTTGCTTCAAAGCTTCTCGAAAAACTAGTATATGCACGCCTATCCCATTTCCTTACGTTAAACTCCCTTCTTGACCCGCTGCAATCTGTATTTCGTCCCTATCACTCCACAGAGACAGCTATTGTTAAGGTCACCAATGACCTACTTACAGCAAAATCAAAAGGTCACTTTTCTCTGCTTATCCTCTTTGATCTGTCCGCAGCCTTTGACACTGTTGACCACCCTCTTTTGCTCCAAACCCTCCAATCCTTCGGCATCTGTGACACAGTCCTTTTGTGGCTCTCTTCCTACCTATCAAACCGTACCTTCAGTGTAGCCTTCTCCGGGGCCTCCTCTGCCCCGTCACCACTTTCTGTCGGAGTACCGCAAGGCTCTGTCCTTGGTCCCCTTCTCTTCTCAATCTATAAATCATCACTAGGCTCCCTAATTAAGTCCCACGGTTTCCAATATCATTTGTATGCCGATGACACCCACATCTACTTCTCTGCACCAGACCTATCTCCTTCCTTGCTAACCCGTGTCACTAACTGTCTTTCTCACATCTCTTCCTGGATATCCTCCCACTACCTCAAGCTAAATCTCTCCAAAACTGAGCTCCTCATTTTCCCCCCTTCTTCCAAAATCTCCACCTCCAATATCTCTATAACTGTCGACAACTCCATCATTACCCCTACCCCGCATGCCCGATGTCTCGGGGTCACATTTGACTCCGATCTTTCCTTCACTCCTCACATTCAGTCCTTGGCTAAAGCCTGCCACTTCCACCTTAAAAACATCTCCAAAATTAGACACTTCCTTACACAAGACACAACTAAGATTTTAATCCACTCTCTCATTCTTTCCTGCCTTGATTACTGCAACTCTGTCCTCTCTGGTCTCCCCACCTGCCGCCTAGCTCCCTTACAATCCATACTGAATGCCTCTGCCAGACTCATCTTCCTTACATGTCGCACTTCATCTGCTGC